>NC_141992.1:155367473-155529973 GCF_049901715.1 Pseudonaja textilis
GATCTAAGCTGATTTGTCATTCATTTGTTCAGCCCAAAATTTCTCAAATATTAAGCATTTGTGTTTAATTTGAAGTGGTTAAAATTCATTATTTTTGTTTAGCCTTTTTCAAAATATAAATGTTTCTTTTCCTTTTCCTATTTTTTTCTATTCAAACTGTGTATTTCATAATGGAATAAAAATATATGAAGTGTGATACGATTTTGTCACACTTAAAAAAAATACATTGAACAGAAACATATATGTTATTATATATTACATTCTAAAGTATAAAACTAAAAATTATTGGATTTAAGTGATATACTTGCAATATTTTAAAAAGTCTTGCTGTTATTTCATATTTATGAAAATGTAAAGTTTTGCATTTGATACAAAATAGTCTTTGTATCAAACTTTGTATAGAACTTTGATAGTATTTGGGTTCTGATTTTTGAACATGTTTGGTGAAGATAATTTATTCATCACAATCATATATGTCTGTTCTTTTTTCTAACTAATCATATCATAGTGTCAGATTTATGAATTCTATAGAGCAATGAACAGTATTTCTTACATTTTTTTTAATGTTCAAGCAAAGCTATTTGCACATTATTTGCTACTGTGTTCTTTCACATTAGCACATTGCAGATATTTTGATATATGGTTGAAAAACACATTGGATATTTGAATTACACAACAGTGTTGTAAAGAAATTTAGGGACGACCTAATGCGGAACTGTTAAGGAATAATTTGCAGAAAAGATCCAGTATAGAAATTGATGCAAACATAAGAAACTCAAAATAACCCTATTTTGATTTTGCTTAGTATAAATTGGACAAAGTAAAACAGGCTCTCAAAAGTCTGTTACCATATCCTGCAACAATCAAACAGCATCCTAGAAAACCTGTAACACATTTTTTTCTTTATCTGACCTACCTGAAAGGGCTTAGAGTTATGAGCAGATGAAAATAAGTAATCCAGATATTGCTAAACCTCCAGCATTGCTCAACATTTCCTATAATGTCTTAAAATGCTGGGAGATGTACTACAGGGGCAAATGTTCCCTACTCAAGACTAATTCAATGGTCCTCATAGCTTAAAACATATAATAAAATTATTTGCTAAATACCCCTGTTATATGATTTCACTGCAATTTGATTCTGTGAAAATACACTGAGGATTGCTCTTTTGATGGGAACACAACTATTTTAAATTTCTCTTTTGACTGGTTTAGTTATTCTGCTTATATGTTTTGGGCTTTTTGTCTTAAGGATTAAAGAAGCAGATTTTTTTTCTCTTCCTTCCAAGAAAAAGATCAGATTCTCATTGGATGTTCTTAGAAAAGATCTCCAACAATAAAAAACTTTTAAAAAATCATCATAGAACATAGATGCCTCTTCTTAGCATAAAGCAAGCAAAGTATAACATAATTTGGATTCAGTGTATGGAAGTGTGTGTGTGTGTGTGTGTTGGAAAAAGCAAAAACAATGACAATTTGTTTGTTATTTGACTATGTAATGAAAAGACAGAAATATGTTTATCTGAAGAAAGAACATAGAGAGACAGGGGAGTCAAATATCCCTGGAAATTAAGGAAATTTAGGCAGTTTGATCATGTAATATTCAGCCTATACAACAGATTGATATTACTATAAAATTCCACTGGCCTTATTCTAAATTCAAACAAACAACATGACAATTTAAGTTTTCATGTTGAGACTGTGGTTTAGATTTCCATTTTTTCCAAAAACTTCTTAGGCAGGGACAAGAATAGAAAAGATTTCAATAGCTGGAACCTTGTATGTGAACTTTTGTGTGTGTTATATGACCAAGTCATTAAGATATTAATGTACCTGTATTCAAATGCTATATCAGTCATCCCAGGCACAATGATGCACACCAAGTCCCGATGACCTTGAAGTGCAACCCTGATATCAATACTTTAATATTTTGTACATAACCGTATGTGCACATTTTACCAGACTTTGAGATGGAAGCAGCAAATTTATAGTAAGAATGCTAAGCTATTTGGACAGAAGGTAGTGAATCAAAATTTGCAAAACTTCTGCTTTCAAAAATAGCCTAAGTGACCTCTTACAATACTCTGACCACTTCATTGCAAGCAGGAGGCAACCCCTGTTAAGAGTGAATTCTGGCAAAGTTCTCTCTTCACAGATGATGCACAGCTTAAGCTATAATGAGTTTTTGGGTTACAAATGCTGAACGCATTAATATTCCTTGATGATAATTATCACAGTATAAGCACCTTTCCCAATGTGAGCAGCGAAAAGCAACTGAAGCAGCATTTTTACTATTTTTGAAACAAGCTGGAAAATGGGATTTTGTACTTCTCTAACCTGGGATCAACATATAATTATAACTATCTCTTCACCTAGGAATCTATATGTGTGTTGAAACATATTTCTGCATTTCATCAATCCCCACACTTTCGAAAGTTATTTTTTATTCCCTTTTGCTGTGCCATGTAAAACTGTAATGTATTTTTAAAATATATACAAATTCTGAAGAGCATTTTTTATTTAATATTTAAAAGTATTCCTCTTTTCTTGGCCCCTTAATGACTCATAAGATTTTTTTACTAATTTATTAGCAAACATTCAGAACATCAAATATATTTGATAGTGCATTATATGGGAAACAGTGGCTTGGATTCAATGATGCTTTTCAGGCTAATAGTACGTTTTCACTGCACATGTAAACCTATTTTCATCTTCATTGATCTAAGATTTCTATTCCACTTGTGCAAACCACAACATCATACCCGGGCTTTGTTAGGCTATGTGTCAATGCTAATTTTGCTAGTTGCTTTGTTAGTTCAAGGGATAAAATACATGACTCCCCAGATGTAGTTGAGTTACAAACAGGGGTGGGATTCAAATTTTTTAACAACCAGTTCTGTGGATGTGGCTTAGTTGGTGGGCATGGCTTGGTGGTCATGTGACTGGCTGGGTGTGGCCAACTCAACATCACTCACATCGAGGCATGCTTCTCCTTGTCTGGCCTCTCATGACTGTGGGGATGCTGCAACAGTTGTAAGTATGAAAAACAGTCATAAGTCACTTTTTTCAGTGCCATTGTAACTTTGAATGGTCACTCCACACAAGCAAAGTACCAGCAAAGGAGGAAAAAAAAAAACTCCACAGAAGTTCCTGAGACAGGAAGTCCAGTCCTGCCAAGAATGTAATAAGGGTCAACGGAGAGGCAGTTTCTGTAAGTAACACCAGAATGTTTCCTTCCTGCCTTCCTTACAGGATTAGGCCAGTAATTTCTTCTAACAACTGGTTCTCCAAACTGCTTAGAATATTTACACCTGGTTCTAGCAAATAGGTGCAAACTGGTAGAATCCCACCCCTGGTTACAAATCCCATCACCAATAGTGATTGGAAGTTGTAATTCAGCAACATCTAGATGACAAAAATTATTCTCCCATTCCCTTAGCTTTTGTAGAGATATCTAAAAAACACTAATATTTCTACTTCTGCTAGCAAAATGTATGATACAATTCTCGATGATCTTCTATGCTCAGGATGTATGCACATAAAAAGGAAACTGTCATATTGAGACAACATATTGTATTTTTAAAGAGAAATTTCTTCTATGATGGCTTGTGCTATTATTTTGCATGTATGTAGATCCATCTATATAAATATCTATGCAAATCCATCTATACAAATATCAAACACTGTCCACCATTCAGGTGTGTGTATGTGCGTGCACACATGTGCGCCGTGCACACTCACACGGCAATAACACTTAGAATGGATTTTTAAAATATAAATAGCTTTAAGAAGCCAAAATAACATTGTGAAATCAATAAGTAACATTAAGTAAAACTCAGCAAACTTTCCATTCACTTGTTTTTATTTCTCTATCTCTTTGAACATGTGTTCTTTTTCATTTTACACATTTTAAGCTAAAATTAGCCTCAATTACTTATTTATATTATCATGCATAAAATTAATGTCATTTTTCCTGAAGGGAAAAAGGAGGATCCTATTCACTGCTAATTTGTGGTTTATTCCCCATTGTCACTTCTATATTAGGAAAAAACTACAGTATATTACCATCACCTTCTAACTTGGTTTATAAAGGCCCAATAAAAAATTCTAAACAAGTACCAATTATTATAAAAAATGGCATTAAAAAGTTTCAAACAATAATAGTTACGAACTACAAAATCATCTCAACATTGTTCTAGAAATTGAATTTTTAAGTGATAAGAATACATGTTAGATCTATAGTTTTCATATTCATTCTTGATAAAATTATCAACTGCACTTTACCATTCTATCATATGCAATTGACTCAGATTCTTTTACTTTTCAACTGGCTAACAACATTCATATCATGCTGGAAAATACCTAGCCACTTCTAATCAGACAACTCCAAAAACTGGACTATACTTATTGTTTACTTCTGCACTTGCAAAGTATCTTAACATCTTTATTTGTCTGTATGGTTCTTAATATTTAATACTGTTGACTTATTGAAAACCATGAACGGATAATAACATGTAAGGCTGACCATTCTTTTTCTGTTCAAATTCATACTTGCCTTGAATACTGCAGAAGGCCATTCATCACTGAAATTGATACATTCTGAAAAGTACTCCTTGCTAGCAAGATAAATGTGCTTAAACACCTTCTCTTTATTATAAACATGACTATACATTTATTTTGTTAATTGAACAAACTCTGTATTAATGTGCTTATGGAAGCCTCACATTGATAAACTGAACTCCCAGCACAGCACAAAATATGCTGTGGTAAATTGAGTGGGAGAAAAGAAAAGGGAATTTAGTACAGGCCAATACGTCTTGGTTATTACTGCATGGAAACTTTTACAGGAAGGAAATTCTATGCCTACCTAAATGCATTTCATAATCAGACACAGCCATGAAAAGTATGATAAAAATACATAGATTAGATCAAATACATTTTTGGTAACGTAATAACATTATTAAAAAGATTCCAACAACACATTTTATAGTTATATAGTGTAGACTGGAAAGAAAATAAGAAACTCCATTCACAAAGTTTAAAAAAACCCCAAAATAAAATCTCTTTCTCCCGAATAGACTGCAGAGTTTGCATTTATTGTGTAAACAATATAAGGAAGATTATGTGTCCTTTCAGTCCTCAGAAGAAACTGTTGATTTTGAAAATGTCTTGTGATGTCTCATTAAATTCAGGCTGTTTCAATTGCTATTACTACACATTAAAAATTAATTGCTTTAAAAGAGTGGATTAAGGTTTAAATTTCAATTCTACAGTGGGTGTGCTAGAAAATGACAGCTAAAATCAATGTTCTCTGGCCCATGATCGGAAGTGTGTATGACAAAACACCGTGGAACTGGCATCACTGTGAAGCTGTTTTAGACATGATAGCTTACTTAAGGAACAATATCAGCTTTTATTGGGTAGTTTTTATTTAAATTCTACACATTTTGACTGGGAGCAGAAGGAAAACGAAATAAACAGCTGAATTACAATGGGGAAATCGGGAATGGTTCATAGGAGCAGAATAAAGTTCAGATTATTGTTTATGTAGAAATTTGTTTTGTATCATATTAATACATAATACATATAATCAGACCGGATGACGGCTTATGAATTCACTAAGGAAAAAACACTTAAAGATACTATTTGTTAAACACACGATACTGCTTGCATTACATCAACTCTAACAGTATTAATGCTGAAGCATGTATGTATAGATATTTTCTTGTGTATTTGTTTTATCTGCATATGTGATATCAATACTATAAATGCTGGATGGAAGTATGCAAGACCTATTTTTTCATTTGCACATTCAAACCAAGAGTCTTATTATTGTTGTTAGCACTTCAATGCTATAAACAAAATTTTGTTCTTGGTTGATAAATCCTGCCCTGCTTGACTGGCATATTTAGTGGTCATGTTATTGAGAGGAGCACATTGGGAATGGAAATTTACCTCCATCACCATTTGGTTCCTTTGCAATTAGAAAGATTCTCTAGAATCCTGTCTTACCATTCAAATACAGGCAAACTTTAGAGCTCTATACTTTCAAATAAATGGTATCCATGCTATTCTATGAAAATGTGAAATATGAAGAAAAAGGAATTGTTCCTATTGGTATCTGCCTGTAGACCGTCAGAAAGATGACCTTGACAGATAGATCAGATCCATTACCAAAGTGATGAGAAGGAAAACACGGCTTAAATCCAGAACAACAGAAGGAATGCAAAAATGGTTGAAGAAAGGCACCTCCCTGAATCACATGAATATAAAAGGTGGGGTAAGGATAAAACATAATCAGACTCATGAGATCCTGCTACTACAGCCAATCTTAATAAAGGTAGTTGTAGTTCCCTGTGGAGTTGGTTTATTGGTTTGGTCTATGTAGTAAATGCAGTGGTATGTAGGAAAGGCCTTGGAAGACAAATGGAAGAGCTACAGATTAGACACAGTCAGACAAGTAGCAGTTGAGTCTGCAGAAGAATGGAGGCATGACAAACTGTCTTAGAAGAGACCCTTCCTAGTTTCCTGGACTGTAAAGGGGAAGGGGGAGAGGTGTACTTGCAAGAACCTGTTAGAACCTAGTTCTTCTGGGTGTGGTTTTTATCAAGACTATCTTGCAAAGATGATAGTCTTGTGGTCAGCAATTGGCCTGACACTGCTCATTCTACCAGGTTTGACAAGATTATTGTGGTCCAGGATGTTTCTCTTAAGTGTTGTCATCTCATAGAACCTAGGAAACATCCTTATTCCTCATGGCAGTCCCTGCCTTATAGTACCATCTTCTCGAGTTCTGGCAGTGCCTCCCCCAGTCTTCCAGAAAGCGTTGAAGGGCTGGCTCTTCCTCCAAACATTGGGGTAGAATAAGATGGAGTTCAGTACATATGAAAGTGAATGTGGATACCTGGGGAGGTCTCACCTTTGGTGCTTTTATAGTAGTTGTTCTGTGAGTAGCATAAGGCTATGGCAAAAAAAAGACGTGTGGCTATATAACATTTTAAATATAAATGAGTAAATCAATGTTTATAGCATTATAATATATCTAGTAAAATATACTAACTTTAAGAGTCAACATTTATGAAGGACAAACTTTACCAAGATGGTCTTAGAATTCAATATTAGATTATTGTAGGCTGCCCAGGATTGTCTTTGGTGTGATGGAATGTGCAGCTGAGCAAAGTCTGTGTAGGAGGTATATAGTAGTAGCACTGTCACTTCCTAGGGAGGGGGCAGCAGATTCTAGAGAGAGGGCAGAAGACAAGAGACTGTAGCCATATCCTGCAATCTCCCATGTTAGAAGGTTATAATCTTAGACTAGGAAAATTCTGTCTTATTCGATGTAAGTTTGATTGGATCTTACTATGTCATCTTTGGGTTTAGGCCTGACAGATGCCGATAAATGATAGATAGATAGATAGATAGATAGATAGATAGATAGATAGATAGATAGATATAGACAGACAGACAGATGAGGCAGGGAGGGAGGGAAAGAGGGAGGGAGGGAGAAAAAGAGAAAGGGGAATCATCTAAGAAGTAGCACATTTTCTAGCATCTCCAGCCTTCAGAGACATATGTAAATAGGCTGAGCATCATTTCAAAATGTACCTGCAAATTATATTTGCTACGGCTAATCTGGAAAAACATATCATTATAACTCTAGTGGAACATATTTATTTGTTTATATGCATTTGTAAGCTACTTGCTTTAGTACTTTACAATAAACTAAAAGCATCCCTAAAGCATGATAAAAAAATATTCAGAATAAAAACCACTAAATATTGTTTTTATAAAAATTGCCATTCTTATACGTAAGATCTTTCTTCCTGAATACCTTCTTAAAGTGGGCCATCTTCCCTATTTTTCTAGAGAACAAAAGTATCTGGGCACATTTAGTATAGGGAGCTGCCACTGGGAATGTAATCTTCTGGATCCCTAATCTTTGTAATTACTTCAATGCACTTTACATGAGGCTTGAAGTCCACTTGAAAAGCTATCATTGGGTCAGATTGCAGCAGTGTGCACAGTATTGGGTGTTTCTAGGTTTGCCTATTTTACACTTTTATTGCAAAAGCCCTGCTGCCTCCCACTTTCCTTCTGGGTGCAATTCAAGTTTATGACCTTTAAGGCTTTACATGGCATGGGAGTAGGTTATTTTGAGACCACTGAGACTGCTGAGAGTGTCTGTCCATCCTATCAGAGACAGCAGGTATATCCTGGGTCCCTTCTTTGAAATCTTCCCAACTAGTAGAACCTTGGAAATGTGTCTTTTCCGTGGCTGGAATACCCTCATTCCCAGTGATTTGGCAGTCCCAACCCCCTTTTAGTTTTTTTAACAGGCCATCAAGACTTGCTTCTTCTTTATCCTAGGATGGAGTGATGATGTCTAGAGTTGGTTGTGGGGCATTCCAGGAGGTTTTACAATTTATGTTTTTTAAAGTTTTGGCTTTCATTGTGATTATGAGCTGCCCTGAGCAGTGTTTTGAGCTGCCCAGCCATACAAATCTTTTAAATAAAGAAATAAATGCATCACTGATCTTTTGGGGAGTGTAAATCCAAAGCATTATTTCCCTGCTGTGTCATTTGGGACAGAATCATCATCCAGAGAATATGGTTCTGAAGTTAACTAGGGTCTTTGTTATCAGTGGGCTGCTTAAGTTAGACCATGTCTTTTAAAGACCCAAGTGTTAATGGCATAATTGTCTTTAAAATTACACCAAGACTTTATGTATCTGTCCTTATGACTCAGTTTGTTTAATTCTGGTTAACTGAGTATATCACAATTTGTTGCAATCAACTTTCTATATGCAAATATGGTAGAATTTATAAATATAAATCAACATATGACAAACACTAATAAAAATACCCAAAGTGAAAGTAATTGAGATCCTCAAAACAATCTTTAAGCTCAGGGTCCTTTATACTCTGCAATTATAATACTATTTTTAAAAAATCAAATAACATATAATAGAATACATACAACTATTTTAAGTATTACCCATATATTTAAAATATAATATTTTCTTAAGATCAATTTAATGGCATGTGCCTTTTAATGCTGAAATACCGCATTCAGATTATTGGCATATAGATGCAAAAATGGGTAGAATATAGAAGCAAGAGCTCAAATTCCCTAAGAAGTATTATTTCAAAAATATACTTTCCTTGAATTAATTAGGGAATATTTCTGAATCAATAATTTTGTTTAGAATATATATTTCAGAAAGAAGTTCATTAAAAAAAGGCTAAGGCATATGGTACATATTATATTTTATCTGTTATTTTAACATAAATTCACTACTTGTAATCAAGAAATAATAAGCAATATTCTGAGTGTAGTCAACAAAACTAAAGGGACATCAATGAAGTATCCCCAAAACCACTGAGAATATCAAGTGTTTAGAGATAAACTGTAATTCGAGTGCAGACAAGAGACCAAAACAAACAAAACAAAACAAAAATAATAGAACAAAACCCAGTCCACAACATTTTTAAAGATCCCTTGTGCTGAGCTGATGTTCAACTGCAAGTTTGGTAGCAAGAGAATAAAGAAGATGGGAAGTAATAACAACAATAAAAAAATAATCTGGTACAAAGGGACCCTAAGGTGTAGTAGTCATCCCTATGCAACCATCACCCTTCACTGCAATTTACTGATGTTGCTTCATTATAACAAAGCATATAAAGGGGGTGGGGGAAAATATTCAGGTTTGCTATTTAAAGCTACATGATTTGCAGCATTAGCCATTGTAAATACTGACCCAAGACAACAGTTTAACAGGACTTTTCTAAGCAAGAAATAACATCAGAAAAAAATCCAATTAAGTGCAAACCTTAGGAGCTGGAGAAGCTTTACTGGAGTGGGAAATTGATAACATTTTGAAAAGCTTCCCATTAAATAATACAACAGTAATAGTGTTTTGATACATTATCCTACCCCCAAATTGTGCAAATAAATTGAGCTACATTTCTATTCTTCTTATTGGTCATTAATATAGGAAAACTAAAATGATATGTTTAGATGTGGGGTATAAAAATTGGTAGCTTTCATGAAAATTTGTTTTAAGATCAACTGTTGGGAAGAGATTTCTGTGCCATTAGTCTGTTGGTCTGTTTCAGTGTCATGTACACTATACATTCATGTGCAGTATCACCATTTCCACTGTTTTAAGAGCAAACTGTCTTATATTATTTACAAGTTGTACTTAAATTTCTTTGTACTAAATCAAAAAGATAGTCTGGTAAGAACTGCTGTAGTCTTCCTGAAACATCAGTGAAGAAACTGTTGTAAATTTGGGGGTAAGGAACAAACTTCTATTCATCCATACTTTTCCTACCAATAGTTAGTATTTATTTCATTATTACAGTGATCTAAATTCATATTAATTTTCTAGCTTTAAAATGATTGGAATCTGCTTATTTCACACAACAAGCATATGCAATATTCACATGGCAACCCATTTTTGCCCATGAACCCTATTCAAAATGGTTGTTTCTCTGTTAAATATTTTTCCTTTCTGGACAGATGGTACACTAATCTGGACTGATGGGGGAGTAGTTTAGGGTTTTTAGGTTCAGGAATGTGTACACATCCACATATATGCAGGTGCAGCCCCTGAACTGCCAACAGTATGCAATCTGTGATACTATAAAGGTCAGCACAGTTCTTTGTTCATGAGAAGCTATATGTCAAGGCTACGTACAGACAGGTGTCAAACTCGATTGCATCATGTGATTTTTTTTTTTGCCTTTGCGGAGCTGGGTGGACATGGCCTACACATGATACATCTGTCCTGCAGTCCGCCAGCTTGACATCCCTGGTGTATAGCATCTATGAAGGGTGGGGAAGGTGGATCAGACTAACAAAAGCAGCACTTCAGTGTTGTGATACGTTTTGTTACACTGCCCCATCTCCCGCAAAGGTGAAACTTGTGGCACAATGGTTTAATCCTGCTTGCATCATTCTAATGAAACCATAAAGGCCATTGCTTAGCACTTTATGACTGAGGAAGGTCAATGTTGGAGGTGGAAACTTTGGCAGAAATATGAGATACAACTATTTTGAAAAGCAGAACATTTTATTACTTACAGTTACCTACCATCAGACACAAAGAAAGGTTCCTCAGTTTTTGAACTCTTACTTTAATATTATCCAAATCCTACTTTGCATTCTACTTTTGTCCTATGTTAATGATTATGCTTTCCATCAGGTATTAAGCTTAATGCTTTTATTGCTGCATCACAGATAATACTGCTTGTTTTACATGATGATGTAAATACTACAAACTAGGTGAAGCACATTTCTTTTCTTAAATAAAAAAGGCAACAGCAATACTTAAAGAATAATATCATCTTACTATTATGTGGAACAGAGTAAAAAAAATCTAAGCAAGGCTCATTGAATATGTCACTGGTTAATTTGTGGTCCATGATCCTCATTAACATTGTTCAAGTTTCTGATTATCATATCCAAAATATTAAGATGTAAGTATGAAGGTGCGTATAATTGGATATTAACCAGGACATACATGTCTGGATAGGAGGTAGGGCCTTCCTTAAATTAACCCTGATACATATTAATTGCCAATTACTGAAAGAATCCCTCCCCCAGAAGAAAAAAGCACACTTCTGTATAGAATGTTAGCATGTCTAAGCTTCGTTAAATAAACAAAATAAATTGAAATAACTGGATAAGAAAAAAAGGAAACCTTTATTCTGAAGTTGGCTTAATTTATAGGGGTCATAGAATGATTTTTTTTTCTTATGATTAAAATTAAAATCTAATGTTTACCCAGCAACAGATGATGAGTTTACAAAATGACTTAAAAAGAATATGGTTATTGGAAGAAGAGCCAAATAGATGAAGAAAATGAACAAAATCTGTGTTCTCCTTTCCTCTGTATTGTTTTTAGCCCCTACTGCAAACTATCATACAGCTCTTTAGGGGATCTCCACAGGATGTTCATTTTAAGAAATTAGAGGTGCTGCTTCAATGCACCTGATCCTCCCAGTATAGAAGCATAGTTTTTTTTTTAATTCCAAACTGGTTGTCTGCCCACCTACACAAATTATAAATCCCACCATGGATCCTGTGCAGCCAAGCAATCTGTATCTTTGGCTTGTTTTTTCTTGCTGTAAATGATGCCTAACAGAAACAATACCTGAGCTATCGGTTGTTTACTACAACATCTAATGGAACATGAGATAATGCTAGGAGGGACATATTTGTTTTTCTTCCAAATATGAATATTTCAATTGCATCCTATGTGAATATTTAAATAGATGATCACATTCAAACAAACATGTAGACAACAATATTCCCAACATTTTCATGCAATGTGAAGAAGTCAGTATGTGCTGGACATGTGATGCATAAGAAGGTTAGTATGGTTGATTCCAATGTATACAGAATATAGAAATGAACTACTATCTAGATAGTTTGGTGGTGTTACCCGAGGCTGATAGGACTTTGTCCAAAATATCTGAAGGACACATAAATGCCTACCTCATTCTAGAATATTTATTACATATCGGAAGGAAAATGAATTCCATAGTAATTTTGTTGTTAGAAGTGGTGAGTATAGAAACAATAGAACAGAAAGCATAGAAAGAACTATTGCTAAAAGAAACAACAATTCATAGCTTTAAAAAATAAAACAATGCATATTAATTATTGTAGCTATACAAGGTTATTTGATTGTTAAGCCATTAGTTCTTTCCAGATATTTTACAGACTTGAGGTGGGAAATCTCTGCTTCATATTTGAACATTTGCTTTAAATATAAGCTTTAATTTTAATCACGGAAATGATCTAGCTGAGGAGGTTGTAGCCTTTTCTAGGTTTACTCAAAGATATACAGCACAATAGAAGAGTGCTGGTAGATTCCCCCAATTGACAGGATCTTGGCAGCTTTGAAGAGAATTTAGAGGCATAGAATAGCATAAGAGAGGATTAATCCTCCTTGGACTACTTCTTCAAATAAGTCTGACCATAATCATGGTTTAAAATAAACTCAAAAGTAAAATGAGATATGAAGATGGTCATTATACTTGTTTCAAGCTGAACTGTAACAGTGTATTTGCTGTATCAAGTAAAGGTCTGGCATAGTTATGCAGAGATTATCTTTAACGCATATTCTTTGGCATGAACAACAGGTAAATCCGCATTACCTCTATATTTTTTTCTCCTCTTGATTTACTGATCTTAACACAGTAAATCTTAAATAATGGTTACCTATATATATAAAACTACATATGTGAGCAAGAATTCTTTTTATCAACAATTAAGCTAGAGAAATACACAACACTTCAATAGCTCTTCATTAGCAAACAAATCAACAAGTGATATTTTAATGCATGACTTTATTCCATCTCTGCAGGGACCAGAGTTGAGAGTGTGATGTACAGTACAGAGAAAGGAATCATCAGCCACAATGTCCCACGGCTCTTTCCATTGAGGACTTCTCAGCCTTTGCTTAAAGAGTGCATTTAATTGACTGATAGACAGTAGCTTCTTTGTTCACAGAAGACAGCGAAGTAATGGCAGCTTGAAAATCGTACCATCTACAGGGTCTCCTGAGACTAGTAACAGGGGGATATGTGTCAGGAATAAATAAATAATCTAATTATTAAGCCACTTCCTGTCAAGTTAACTCCAATTTGTTGGCTTTTGAAGGCAACAAAATGAGGCATTTTTCCTCATTATGCTTCTCTTTTTATACTACTGGTAATCACAGGCGGATTAAAGGGTGCCTGATTGGTTTTTTTTTTGTCAAGGAACTGAGAAGCAGCCAACAGTATAGAAAAACAGAGTTGGGGTTAGAAGAAATTTCATGCTTGTCTCCTTTCCAGCTACCTAACAGCCCACACTGCTGCCCCATACAGTGCCGCCAGCTGTACAGCAAATATGTACCCTTCCAACTGCAGCCTACCAGGCCACGAGTTCCATCCTGAGAGCTGTGAGATGCCTCACAATCTTGGCAGGTAGCTACTGCTGTCATAGGCAGAAAATTCTAAAGGTGACCTACGAAACCCCCTTAGCTCACAAAGGCAGCAATAGCCGCAGCTCAAGTTTAACACAGATATATAGACATGCGCATACTTCATACACACACACACACACATTCTCTCGTCTGCTTTTCTTCAGAAGAAAACAACTATAGCAACAGGAAGCAACTTAAAATCACACAAGCAACACAGCCAGGAGATGTGACCATTTTTGCCATGACAATTCATCCTCTTTCATTTTTAAAAAAGATGCACTCTACACGTTTCATTTTCAGCAAACAGAGAACTGCCTTGTCCTGATATGTACTTTTGCACCATGGTGTTAATTCAATATCTAAAAATGTGAAAATTGTGCCATAACAAATCCATCTAATTAGATTTCTCCATTAGGGAAGCTCCCAGACACAGTTTTGTGTTTGTTAAAGAGAACCTGCCATTCCAGTCTGACCAAAGGAAAGAGAAGCCACTCCAATATTAAAACTCAGGCCGTAAAGCAAGGACCATCTGCAAGGACCTTTGTTGCAGTCTTTCCCCCTCTTAAGTGCTTTCACCCTGCCTGTAACATTTGGAAATTGTAGATGTTACCTGGGGACAAGAGCCACAGAAGCAGTCACCTAGTAATAACTAATGCTGTTTTTATCTTCCTGTTTAAGCCAAAGGAAAGAACACATTATAAATCAGTTTTACTGTATGTGTGTTTCTGTGTAGTCCAATGTTTATACTTTTATATTTATTCTATATTATTATACTTTCATTACTAGAAAGAAAAAAACAAAAATCTTGACATATCAGAAAGGTTTGTTATTTCAAAGCCTAGCTGACTGCATCCTGATGCTGTTATCAAACCCAGGCATCCTGGTAAAGCTTTATGTTCAAATGTATCTGAAGCCACGGTGGAATCATTTATTGGGGAGTGGGGGGAAATGGTTATGTGGGAAGCAAGAACTGACAAATAGCAATATTATTTTGGGTTACGTATATTTAGGTATAACTTGATTTTCTCAAACAATATTTAACTTTGTATGTCACTCTACTAAAAACATTAATGGTAGTAACAGATGAGTGGTGTGTATGTGTGTATGTGTGTGTGTGTGTGCATGTGTGTGTGTCCATGTCCCACTTTATTATTTTTGTGGATAACTCAGTGTGATGAACATGAACATGCTCCAAATTAAGCACTAGCATTTATTTTCAGGGGATATCTTATTTTTTTTCTATGTACTTTAAGAGTAAATGGAATGCCCACTTCTTCTGCTTGCTCTCAGCAGGGCAGGAGACTGCGTGACACACCAGTACCACCACAGCGATGCCCCATGTGCCCTGCACCAGCTTACCTCAGGGCTCCCGCAGCCAGGCCATTTATACCCCAACACCTGCCTCACCTCGTGGCCACAGAACCAGCACATTGCTTGGCCTCCTGCTCCGTTGCAGCCGCACAAGCAAGCAGAAGTGAGCTAGTGGCCTGCTGGATAAGGCTGGCAGAGCTGCCACTGTGAGGCAGGTGTTGGGGCGTGGATGGCCTGGATGTGGGGGTCCTGATATAAGCTGGTGCGGGGGGAGGGCATGGAGCAGCTCCATTCCCCTGGCTGACTGGCTGCTCAGGCACTTAAGTAGGGCTTATTTTGGGGATAGGGCTTATATTGGGTGCACGCACAAAAGCATGGTAGGGTTTATTTTCGGAATAGATCTTATTTTCAGGGAAACACAATGCCTAATACTTTTTCCTCCTCTTTTCCCCACAACAATCCTATAAGGTGGGGTTGGGCTGAAAGAGAGTGACTGGCTCAAAGTCATTTTGCTTACATGAAGCAAAAGCAATCAGAGTTCCATTGGACAAATGCTGTCAATATTTTTCCCTTTGCAGAGCCTCTGCTGAACACAAGAAGAACTTTTTTCTGAAAAAGTCTATGCAAACTGTGATGGCATCTCCAGGACGGATGCAACAATGAAAGATTTACACTATTGGTGCAAACCTGGTTTCCAGCAGAAGCAAATTACAAAACTGGGGTGCCACAGGAAAAGCTTATCACAATACTTGCACCCACATTATAGACCATTCTTTGTCTATTGGGAGAAGTGCTAATATTAGGGTTTTTTTTTTGTAAAATCTAAGTTATCTATGATTAAGATGCAGCAGTAAAATAAAAGATGGAACAGGCTTTTAAAAAACATACATGAAGCTTCCTGCCGATAGGTTTTTAAATGTCAAATGATTTTAAATACAAGCAATGGCAATCTGTTTACACTATACATCCTTTTTGAGGCACTGTAATTATTTTTGGTTAAATTGTGCAGATCCTTTAAACCGATACCTATTTACTCTCTGCTCTACTGGCACTTTGAATCAGTTTTCAGTTATAGTCAGCAAATCCCCTCTTCGTACAAATTCATGCTAAGCAGTAACACTTCATTTTACATAAGTTTTATCTGATGTCCCCACACAGAGTTGCCAGCTGTACAGCAAATCTGCAGCTTGCAAACTGAGACTGACTAGGCCACAGGCTCCATCGTGTGCTCTGTTAGGCTCCTTGCTGGCCTGGCAATCATTCCTTGCTGTCACTATTGTCATCTCTGCACACTGCACAGAACTTAGAATCATCTGATTATTAGAATTTGTGGTCCACATTCCGTTTTATCCTTTATTTAATCTATCCCCAGATCACACATTTGTTTAAATGTTTTGGCTGGTTTACAAATCATGCAGCCATCTGCACAGTAGGGTGTGACACTATTTTTTAGACCAAAGTTATATTAGGAATCAACAAAGATAAAGCCATTCAAAATGTTTTCGTGTTTGTTACTCTCTAAGAACTCTAGCTCCAGCTCTATAACTCCAAGAAAAAAAAATAGAATTATCTGCAAATCGATGAACATCTATGAAAAACAACACCCAGCAGAATGCAGAGCTTGCTCCATTACCTACGTTAATACCATGACAGCTGAGGAGAGATGACCTGGCCCACTTCTCAACTCTCCTGTACAGATGGCTATTAAAGAGAAAGTATGCCTTTTGTACGGTCCAGGCAGAAACCCTTTATGAGCTTTTCAAATAAGCCAGCATTGCCCACACGAGGGTAACTTTCTATAGTATTAAACAAAGCAGACTTCATTTTTTTCCTCAGCATTTCATGAAGCAAATGACAAATAGATGAGATAAAAGATCATCCTGGAATTCTGCACTTATAGTCCAACATTATTAAGTTACTGAAAAATATCAGTATTAAAAAGTATGGCAGTTTAAAAAGAAAACATTAAAATCAAAAGAGAATGTATTACTTTGGCTACTATTTCATCGGAAATTAAATTCGATTTTAAAAAGTAAAGTATCTTTTTTTTTTCTACATAAGCCAATTACCAGAAACTACTAGACTTATATATGATGCTGAATTATGACTTCTGCTAAATTATCTACATCCATCATTTGCATCGACTGGCTCCAGGTTGGCACAGGAGACAAGGCTGTATATTCTCCCATTATTTATTCAACGTATATGTGGAATATATATTAAGAGAAGTGGAATTTAAAGAAGATGAGCATGGTTTTAAAACCAATGTAAGAAAATCTATAATCTTTCCTATGCTGGTGACACTACTTGGATAGCTAAAATGCAAAGGATCTGCAAATTCTAGTAATAAAATGAAAGACTACAGTGAAAAAAATGAGATAAAGATTAAATATAAAGATGATGATGATCTTTTCTATTGGAGTTAGGTTTTCGCATAATGTATTTGAAGTTGGGTAATTTGAGCCTGATTATTTGTGTCTAGAGTGAGAACCACAGCCAACCTTAGAATTCAGATACAGAAGTGGATAGATCGTTTCTGTATTTTAGGATTAACCATCAATAGTAAAGGAATCAGTAATCAAGAAATACCTAGATTAGCACTTGGTAGAATAGCTATGAAGGCCTTAGGAAAGATATCCAGATGCCATGATGCCTCTATATCTTCCTACAAAGATCAGAATATTTCAAGCAATTGGATTCCCTGTGACACTATGCAAAGAAGAGTGGTTCTCTGAAGAAGCGGAATAGAAAGATATTGATCCTTTTGTAATTTGTTGTTGGAGAAACTTCCTAAGAATATAATGGGCAACCAAGAAAACAAAGAAGTGAAGCATTGAAGGAATCAACTTAGAATCTTCTTTCAAAAAACAAATGATCATACTTTGGAGATACTATATGAAGACACAGCTAATAGCAATAACACTTAGACTTATGTACACTTCAGGGTGCTTTATTGTCCTCTCTAAACGATTTACAGAGTCAGCATATTGCCCCCAACAATCTGGCTCCTCATCTAACCCACCTTGGAAGGATGGAAGGCTGAGTCAACCTTGAGCCAGTGAGATTCAAACTGCGGAACTGCTGGCAATTGGCAATCAGCAGAGTTAGGCTGCAATACTGCATTCTAACCACTGTGCCACCATGGCTGGAAAGGTGAAAAGGTGGAAAGAAAGAGAAGAATAGGAAGACCAGCAGCATGGTGGATAGACTCAAATTAGAGTGTAATAAGTGCATCATTGAAAGACTTAAAGAACCAGGTTAAAGATAGATAGTCATGTAGAAAATTCAATACTGACTTGATTGCACACAATCAATCAATCATTTTAATAATAAGTGTTATGTATACAATATGCAAGGTTTTCATAAAATATACACATCAATAGAAATAAAAGTAAATATGAGTTTCTGCAGGCACATATGAACTGGATGAAGATGAGCTAAGCTCCAAGTTTTAACTGATTCTTTTTCAGTTTGTGTAAAAACCAAGCTGTGTGAAAACTTCTCCGGATTAGTAAAACAGGCAAAGCATTCAGAGTGGCAGTAGTATGAAAATAGAAAAAAAAAACTTTATCCGTTGCCATATTTTCAGTCAAACTATGTTGTTCTCCTTATTTTAAATCTAAATTATTTGGGGGGAAAAACTTTCTTTTCAGGTTAATTCATAATCCTAATTACAGATCTCCAGGTTTGGATACTTTGGAAATGATTTTCAGAGGGAAAAATCATTGTTCCTCAAATTCACACAGTGAGGTGGTAATGGTTTCAATGTGCCTTAACTGGAAGGATCTTGACATTACTAAAGAGCATTACATAAAGAGTGTTTCCCCCCCCCCCGCCCCTTAAATAAAAAAGATAATGATATTTGTTGAAAGAACAAGTCTGGAGACAGAAATACACATAAGATTTTTTAGATTTTTTTTTATCCCATTACGTAATTTTTATTACTACAATTCCATGAATAGATCTGTATTATTAGGATTGTTAGGCCTCTATTCCCATTTTATCACTTTTTTCAGCCTTCAGTGGTGAATATGAACTTCTATTTCATACAGCTAGTGACATACAGTTTTGCTTATTATGTTTCATAAAAGATTTTTTGATGGCTGTTTGAAATATATTAATCTCTTCAAAGATTATAATACCAGCATCTGTAATTTTAGAGATATAGTTTTAATTGGACTGATTGGTGATTGATTTTATTGCTCAAATATTATTGGACTGAAAAAGTATCAGAAAATAGTTGTTCATCACCATCACTCAGTATTATCTGACAATTGTACAATCTAAGCAGTTATGGAACTACACTTACCTGCTAGACCTCCCAATTTACATGGGAAGATTCCTTTTGCAAGTTTAGAATCCTCCATAACTATAGCGAGATGAAAAGATGTAAACAAGGAAACATTGGACTAAATAGATGTTAACATTTAATGAACTTCACACTGTACTTTTTTAAAATTAAACATTTTTGACTAGGCTAAAAGCCAAGTTTTACCTCTAACGTAATACAACAGAGATGATTTGAGACTATAAACAATATGTTTGGGGAATGTTTAGTATCTAATGCATTTGTTGATACTGGTCACTCCATCATTGTTCCTATATCCTATCACCTGACATTACTTGGAGGGTGAAAATCTACAGCATGGCTAACAATGTGCAAGTTCTTTTGAGACTTTGAACAGAATTGTATAAGGACTTGGATCTGTTGAACAAACGTGAATGGAATACTTAAAAATCTAAGTCATGGTAAATTATATCTGGAACTGTACTACTGTTACTGCTCTTATTCTAAAATAACTACATGCTAGTAGTATTAAAAAGATACTATTTTATATCATAATATATTTAGGTCATAACATGTTACACAAATTACATGCATTAATTTCCAGATAGGCTTTATCTTCCAAACCACAGTCATCAGTTACCTCAGTACAATTCACACTAACATGGTAGTAGTATAGCA
This sequence comes from Pseudonaja textilis, assembly GCF_049901715.1. NCBI lineage: Eukaryota > Metazoa > Chordata > Lepidosauria > Squamata > Elapidae > Pseudonaja > Pseudonaja textilis. The sequence goes on from NC_141992.1 coordinate 155,387,729, forward strand.
TAATTGGGCACTATCATTAAAAAAAACTCTAGGTTCTTCCCACAGATATCATAAGAAAACTAGATTGGATGAAATTTCTTATCTGTAAATAGAAAGCAACTTATAGGATAAAGATAGGACAGCTTATCAACATTGTCACATTTCTCTAGCAAAATTAAGAAGCCAGATACACAGTAATTCCTAATGTGATCTGTCTGATACTGGTTTATCATAAAGTGTGATCTCAACCATTATGCTATGAAGCCTCATCTTCAGTCAATACAATGTTGCTTTGGGGAGGGGAGGGTGTCTGCCCCAGGTACCTGCAGTAAGGGTGGTTCTGCCAAAGACACAATGCAGATAGAAATGAGTGTTCAAGAAAGTCAATGGTGTCTATGTGTCGGGCAACTGTTTGGCAGCAGCACAGCAATAATAGAAGGAAAAAAATGTGCCTCAGTTTTGACTTGTAGTGATTGTCCCCTGCAGTTCTCTTGGCAAGATTTTGTAAGTGGTTTACTTTTGTGTTCTTCCTAGGCCTGAGAGAGATTGACTGGTCCAAGGACACCAGCTGGCTTCATATTCATAATCAGGGACAAGAACTTATAGTCACCCAGTTTCTAGCTTGGCACCCATCTCTCTCTCTCTCTCTCTCTCTCTCTCTCTCTCTCTCTTTCTCTCTCCCTCTCTCTCTCTGTGCATGTGGGTCTAAGTGTGTGTATCTGTGTTAAAATTTTATTTGTTCACTTCAGGTGTCAAATATCTTAGGTACATGACATATATGAATGCTAGTTTTGCAGACATGGCTAAAACATAAAATGTGTCTCCAGTAACAATGTATTTTATTGACCAAATATTGCCAAATTTATTTCAATAAATAATTTAATACATAATATGGTTGAAATTATGCATTTGGATTTAATATGATTAAACACATACAATTTTACACTAAAGCTCCATAATTTTTTTTTCTTTCAGAAGTTAGTTTCTATAAGGTGATACATTTTTCACTTTCAAACCCAAAGAAGTTACTCTTAACATTGTAAAGTAAGAGTTAAAACATTAAAAGGAAGGCCAAAAGAAAAGGCACACCAAAGCATATTCTATAGATACCAGATATGAGATGGTTAAGTATGGTGCATTCAGTGATGTTCACAGGGGATATAAAAAAATTGAGATAGTGGGTGAGAAAATGTAATTGAAGCTCCATACCTTTTTTTACAACCAGGTGATGCATATTAAAAACAGGAAGGGTTTTGTGTAATCATTTCTATCATTGACATGTTAAAGTTCTTCGGATGTCCCTGTCTCAGTCTTCCTCTTGAATGATTCTAGTTCTCTAAAAGCTCTTATAGTTTATTTGTACTCACTTAGTTTAAATTCAGTCAAATGTCTGTATATATTATATCTACATACTAGGTTTCTTTGTACCGACAATTTACTTTGAATTGACTACTTGGAAAGTTCAGAGCATTCTGGATTAAAAACTGTCATGTATCAGCAAGATTCAGAGACTAGATATAATCAACCAGTATCAGTACCTTGACCAGTTACAAATCTTAATTAATGGGTTTTAATAAAGCACTTTTGTCATTAGCTATCTTATAAATTTGTTATCTTACAGGTTTATTATGTTGATGTCTAAGAAACTGATCAACATGTGGAAAGCTAATTAATAATTTAAAAAAGCTTCTAGATGGCTACCAGACTATTTACATTATTTTCTTAGTTTTTCTTTTTTGATAAGCATCAACACAAATTCTGCTGCTATAGCTATACAGTAATATAGAGCTACAGTTCAATAAAGGAGAATATTTGTAACTCAGGCTTGAAAGCTTGATTGTTTTCTTGCAGACGTTTCATTATCCAAACTAGATAACATAATCAGTGCTAACATAGTTTGGATAATAAAACATCTGAAAGAAAATATCAGAGCTCAGAGAGCACCAAGGACCTCTCATAGACCTACAGACACCGAGAAACTTTATCATCTACTACAGAAGCATAAGAATCTTTGTATTATAATATAGAATCACAGTTATCCCACGCCCTCATTATTGTTAAGGTTAGCATTTATGTATTATCATGACAATAGCATTCCAGGGTTTTAATCTGGTGTAATTTTGGTAATAGGCTATATATACTAAATACATTTTAAATTTTCAATTCCATACCTTGTGGAAATACTAAAGAAAATTACTGTTAAAAATGTTAATTACATATTTTGAGTATTATTTGTAGCAGACCTTGGCTATTTTCTTAACTAAATATATTATTTCATTTTCTTGAATACTGTTCTAGAGGGTTTTCAGGCTATTCAAGTACTGCATAGACTCTTATTTTATGACCAATTGAATTATTTACGTTTGTTAGTCAAAATTTGCCAATTTTGTTGTTGGTACCAAGGTACTTGAGCAGCACTCAGTTGTGTCATTATCATAATAATTTCTGAAATTAAAACCTGCCTAAAACTCTGTGGAAAGCTAACAACCAGTTCATTAACCATTCCTGTTAGTTTTCAATAATGCAAAAATGATTAGAAGTTTAATTTGTTAATCACCTGTGTTTTGACTGGCAGTAGTATATGATTCTCTGCAGAAGTCTAAACTAGCCCTTGCAGAAAATAAAACATGCTAATGTTTGATCAGGCCTAATAATATTTTTTTTAAAAAATTATTACCTGGGTAAATCATTGACGGTTATACAATTAATTTCTCCTTAACTCAATTTAATTTTAGAGGCAATGATGAATACATCTAGGAGAACAGTCTATCATCAATAAGATTTAGTACTTCACTCACCAATCATGTGGTTTGCAACATGAACCTGGATATCCCACTCATTGTAGAAAACCATCTGGCACTTGATGCACTGATAGGTCTTTTTCTAGAGAAAACAAGGGTGGAGGTCTTAATTAAGGAATTTGTACGTTCTCACTCTCAACATTTATGTGAAAAATACCAAGATGATATGAAGCCATTTTACTATATTAATGCAGAATCATTTATTACTCATGTTATCATCCAGGTGATAAAAAGAAAATTCTAGCTTTCTTCAACTATTCAAAAGTTCACAAAAACAGAGGAAATATAATATGCTCATCATCATTTGACACCTCTTCAAAATGACCAGCTTGCCAAGCAATTACAATTATATAATAGCAAGCCACTGAATAGCAAATTGAATATTCTCAATATCATCTTTCATCTATATTAATACAAACTGTATTATGGCTTATGTTCTGCTCCTGATATAACAACTGATTTCCTTAACTGCTATGGGGGTTAGAGCTCAATAAAACATAACTATTAATAGCTTTTATTATAGTTTTTATGCAGTTACAGTATCTGAGGTACCTGCCCTATGGAATCTCATTTTCTGCCCATCCCGCCCCAGTCAGCTGGCCTTGATCTTGTTGGCCTTTGCCATCTGGCCTGGGGATCATAGAGTGGTGTAGAGCCCTTAACATGGTTGTGCTCTTCGTGCATTACTAGGCTTTTCCAGTTTTAGGTTTTGAATTATTTGTATGGTTGTATTTTGTGTGGTTATTTGTATGGCTGTATTTTATTCTGTGTTTTGGGGTATTAGGTTTTAACTAAGCCTTTCGGGGTCATGAAGTAACCGAATGAATGAGTGAATGAATGACTGAAAGATAGACAGACAGACCAACAGACAGATATTTGATCTTGTGAAGAAGGATCCACAAACTGCCATTTAGCAATAAACCTTCTTATAACATTCTATAACTATTTGCAAACTAAGAGTAATATTATTTTTATAAAATGCATTGTATTGTTCCACAATACAGAAAATGTTTAAGGTTTTCTTCCAACAGAATATAAAATAATTATATTGTGGCAACATATCCAGGACTCTTATTTTTTTTCCTTAGGGTTTTTATTGTTATCATTATTGGTATCCTAACATACTTCTATCTAAGCAACAGCTCACATTTGATTGATAGCAAAATAGTAGCAGCATAGCATTTGATCTAAGGTAACCGAAAAATTATCAATATTGTACATTATGGATTTACAGTGATTTCCTATGACGTTCATGTAGACAGATATATTGTTGAATTACTTTCCGAGAACAAAACTAAGGTCATTTTTATAAGGCTGATTATTTAATGTGTTCTACTATTTTACTTAAGTTGGATTTTATATGCACTGGGCTCAAAATGCCTCATTCTTAAGTGTATTTCATTTAATTAAAATCAGAATTGATATAATTGATTCTTTAAGGAATTGTTGATCTTCATTAGTAGAAAATCCTTGGCATATCAAACTAATTCTGAGTTCATTCCTTTCTTCCCTTTAAAAATATGAGTATAATTTCCATGACAATTTAATATTTCGTAATAGACTCTATAAAATTTTAAGAGTTCCTAGTACATTTAAAGATTCACTTTCATTTACCAAATATTATTTTCTTATTCCAAATACCTGCAAGTATATGAAAATTACATTATGCAGAAAGAATATGTTATTATTATACAAAAATAATCCATCAAAATACATCAAACTAATGCATACTTGCTTAACATAATTTAAATTATGGAAATCAGGATTTGTATATGTTTCAGCAGCATACTTTATCATTTAAAAGTCTAGGTTGGTTGACATGAGACTAGTTAACTAGTCTGACTTAAGAGTTGGTATTTAGATACCTTTTGGAATATAAGCAATGCCAGTGTTTGATTTAGTAGCACTGCCAAAATAACTTTTTATTTTTGTTATATTTTATAAAGTCCTCTTTTGTTAGATAAATCTAAAGAATCTAATAGGTGATCAAGTATTTTTCTTTTTTTGTCAAATATGTTTTTGCCTTTATCATTAGGGTTTGAATAAAGAAGAAAAAATACTTGAGCATTGTGTCATTGTATTCATATGTCATTATTTTTCTTGTCAGTTGCTGACATGCTCCATGTTTTATTGTTCTAATGAGAGAAGAAAGGCCAGGCATTCAGTTAACTTTTTTTTTTTTTTGCTTTGGTAAAGTCACATATCAGGAATAATGCTAAGGCTAAGCTAATAAACCATATATACATGCTGGTTTAGTACTGATCATCTGGGAGCAAGAAATATTTTCTAACTAGTTCTAAGGGGAAATGTTTTAAAAAGGGAGACTCTTACACCATGTATATTGGTCTGAATGTCAGCATCAAAAGCATCTGGATGCTACCATAACAAAGCTCTTAGAAAGTTGATGGTTAAAGTCTCTTTCAGATACAACTTTAATAGAATTCTTCTGCATTTTTCTACCTAAAATTAATATTTAGGTCCATCTTACTATATTTAAAGAGTAAATAACAGGCCCACGTAGTGGTAAGATTAAACTGAAATTACATTTGCAATGCATTCATTGTTATTTATTCAAAAGCACCAATTCATTTAAAGTTAGTTATAACAAACTGTCTGTGAAAGCAGTGGCATTTAAAGTAGTTATGACTAACTTGTTCTAGTAGTTTGAATGAGACTATTTATTTATCTAATAAATATTTTCCCCTGCTGTTCTAGGCCTTAGGGCTGCTTATAAAAATTTAACATCATAATAGCTTATTAAACAATACATTCAAGAAATGTACAACAGAAGCAGGAATCACAGGTAAAACACAGTTTTTATTTAAAGCATCAAGAACTTGGCAAAGCAAACATCTGTCAGAAAATAACTGCCTTTATCAATCAGAAAACAGAAAATTCATCTGTTCTTCAAGGGACCACCATTCCATAGCACTGGTAGAACACTATTGTTAGTCATCTTAATGTAGCATGTTACCAATCTATTAGAAAGGAGACTTTCCTTAGGATTTTAGAAAGATCAGAGTGAGAAAATCAGCGTCTTGGAAAACTGTGCAACAGGAAAGCATTTTCTCTTTATGTCTGAACTGATCTTGATTCACCATGTGGTTTTTAAAATCTTAATCTGTGTAGTTTTCATGTTTTAATGATGTTTCTACTTATTTTATAATCCTGTAAGCTGCCCAAGAGTTATCTTACAGGGGAGATACCGTACTGTAGATGGCATAAAAATTAATAAATAGTTCTCAATATTCACCATAGATATTCTGTGTACGTACAATAACAGTGGAAGAGCAGGGTTTCTTTGTCTCTATCATGTTACAGTTCTCCATTTAATATGTACCCTAATATATGTTTGGCGGATTCATCCGGCATTTTCCTGTCTTCTTGTTAAGCAACAATGAGTTTTCCTACTGTCTCATCAACCTTAATTCTCTGGAAAATTAGGGAACTCTTTTGCTTACACCAGCAGGGAGACATATTGAATTGTGTCAATCACCCAATTAGATTGTTGACACATTTCCTTATTCCAGAGTCACTCAAGTCATATATGATGGTAAGATATCTCAAATGGAAAGAATCTTTATTGTTTAGAAATTTAAAGGACAGCTGTTGTATCAAGAAGCCTTTGGAGGAGAATAACTATTAATGGGAAAAGGTATTTAAATGCTTAGAAATTCAAAATAAACAAAACCACAGGAAGATTCTTCAGCAAAAAAGTTGTTTCTCCATAATACAAGAGAAGCAACTCTTCAATCTATCGAAGGTGATATTAACTTGGTGAACTCTATAGATACATATGTAGGCAGAATGAGCAATAAAATGCAGGATGAAACTAAAAGTTAATATGGCAGGCAATTTACATTTATCATATGCAATAGTAGTACAGGTGAAACTCAAAAAATTAGAATATCGTGCAAAAGTTCACTTATTTCAGTAATGCAACTTAAAAGGTGAAACTAATATATGAGATAGACTAACTGCATGCAAAGCAAGATAGTTCAAGCCATGATTTGTCATAATTGAGATGATTATGGCTTACAGCTCACGAAAACCCCAAATCTACAATCTCAGAAAATTAGAATATTGTGAAAAGGTTCAATAATCTAGGATCAAAGTGTCCCACTCTAATCAGCTAATTAAGCCATAACACCTGCAAAGGGTTCCTGAGCCTTTAAATGGTCTCTCAGTCTGGTTCAGTAGGAATCACAATCATGGGAAAGACTTCTGACCTGACAGTTGTGTAGAAAACCATAATTGACACCCTCCATAAGGAGGGAAAGCTTCAAAAGGTAATTACAAACGAAGTTGGATGTTCCCAAAGTGCTGTATCAAAGCACATTAATAGAAAGTTATGTGGAAGGGAAAAGTGGGCAAGAAAAAAGTGCACAAGCAGCAGGGATGACCGCAGCCTGGAGAGGATTGTCAGGAAAAGGCCATTCAAAAGTGTTGGGGACTTTCACAAGGAATGGACTGAGGCTGGAATCAGTGCATCAAGAGCCACCACACACAGACGGATCCTGGACATGGGCTTCAAATGTCGTATTCCTCTTGTCAAGCCACTCCTGAACAACAAACGTCAGAAGCGTCTTACCTGGGCTAAAGAAAAACAGAACTGGTCTGTTGCTCAGTGGTCCAAAGTCCTCTTTTCTGATGAGAGCAACCTTTGCATCTCATTTGGAAACCAAGGACCCAGAGTCTGGAGGAAAAATGGAGAGGCACACACTGCAAGATGCTTGAAGTCCAGTGTGAAGTTTCCACAGTCTGTTGATTTGGGGAGCAATGTCATCTGCTGGTGTTGGTCCACTGTGCTTCATTAAGTCCAGGGTCACCGCAGCCGTCTACCAGGAGATTTTGGAGCACTTCATACTTCCTTCCGCAGACAAGCTTTATGGGAATACTGACTTCATTTTCCAGCAGGACTTGGCACCTGCCCACACTGCCAAAAGCACCAAAACCTGGTTCAATGACCGTGCAATTACTGTGCTTGATTGGCCAGCAAACTTGCCTGACCTGAACCCCATAGAGAATCTATGGGGCATTGCCAAGAGAAAGATGAGAGACATGAGACCAAACAATGCAGAAGAGCTGAAGGCCGTTATTGAAGCATCCTGGTCTTCCATAACACCTCAGCAGTGCCACAGCCTGATAGCTTCCATGCCATGATGCATTGAGGCAGTAATTGCTGCAAAAGGGGCCCAAAACCAAGTAATGAGTACATATGCATGCTTATACTTTTCAGAGGTCCAATATTGTTCTATATACAATCCTTGTTTTATTGATTGCATGTAATATTCTATTTTTCTGAGATTGTGGATTTGGGGTTTTCATGAGCTGTAAGCCATAATCATCTCAATTACGACAAATCACAGCTTGAACTATCTTGCTTTGCATGTAATGAATCTATTTCATATATTAGTTTCACCTTTTAAGTTGCATTACTGAAATAAATGAAGTTTTGCACGATATTCTAATTTTTTGACTTTCACCTGTATGTCTGGTACATTTAACTGTTTGAATGCCCCGGAGCTATGTATTGAGATGGATGGCAATATTTGATAAAGGTTTGCTTATATTTCCTTAATACACATTTGGTAAAAAGATAAAAAATGTCTATGCTTACATCTGAACAGAACAAAACCTTCTAGCTTGTGCCCTTAGAAATTTTATTATTTAAGGATGTGGGGAAAATAGCATTGCTATCTTTGTTTAGGTTTAAACAAATATTGCAAATAATTCCCATCTAAATCTTTCATTCAGACCTTATCTTGGAAGCATTTAATATATTTTATATACGTTATATAAGAAAAAACCTTCATTAAATGAACACTGTAACTATTCTTTTTTCAGAATAACTATAACAGTTCAAATAAAAGTTTATGATATTGGCTCCTATAGTTCATGTCTCAAGCCTAATAGTTCAATAGTTACAGAACCATCTGATAATCAGAATAGTATGGGGAAGACTATAAACTGAAATAATAGTTTGAGTTTACCATCAATTCAACAGATTATAGTAAATATTAAACAAAAAGTCAGATAAAATGAGTATGAAACTTTGTGAAAATGTATTAAAGATAAAATTGTTGTGTTAACATGGAAAATGGAATGAAGAACTGAAAGTTATATATAAAGTATGAAAAAATAGGGAAAGTTAATGAATTTGGTCTCTTAGTAATATATTTATCAAAGATGAAGAAATAGATGAAGAAATATCTAGAAATGCAATACTTGTAGAAAGGAAGTAGGTAGGCTATTTACTGCTGTGATGAATTACTGTCTGTTGAAAGAAGTGAAAATGATAAGAGTTTTGTACAACTTTACTATATGGAAGTGAATGCTGATATAAGTGAATATTGATATAAATTTGGCTACTGCAACTTCATTTTATCTTTTTCTAATCTTTAGTAGCAAACAACCTGACACCAATTAAAGTAATAAGCAAATAGAATGTGAAAATAATAATTTAGAAAGCTTTTTCCTTATTACTTGGGAGTGGAAGGTAAACCCTGTCGAATGGAGGTGGATACCGGGTCTGCCCTCTCCATCATCTCGTGGGCCACCCTGAAGAAGCTGCTCCCTACACTCTCCAAGAAGAAGCTGCTCAACTGCCACCTGACTCTTCGAGACTATCAGGGAAAGACCATTCCAGTCCCGGGGAGAGGCAAGTTCCTAATTCAATTCCAGAACTTTACAGGCCACTTGCCTCTGATGGTTGTAGATGGTGCCCTTCCCAGCTTGCTTGGGCTAGATTGGTTCCCTGCCCTAGGCCTTAGTGTAACTGGTATTCATGCTGTGGTGAGTAATGAAGTAGACGCCCTCTTTAAGGACTACGCTGATGTTCTCAGCAATGAGCTGGGATGTTATTCTGGTACCCCTATCTCATTTGATGTAAGTCCACAAGCCACCCCCATTCGTTTAAAACTTCGTAGAGTCTCTTTTGGCATTTGCCCTAAATTGGATCTGGAACTGGATAAGCTAATTAAGCAAGGGGTACTAGAACAAGTAGATTTCGCAAAATGGGAGACCCCCATAGTCACCCCCCTTAAAAAAGATGGCAGTGTGAGAATCTGCACAGACTATAAAACGTCCCTCAATCGTTTTCTCCAAATTAGTGCATACCCAGTCCCTGTAATTCAACACCTGTTGCACTCTTTTGAGCCAGGTACGATTTTCGCAAAGCTAGATATGTCCCAAGTAATAAGCAAATAGAATGTGAAAATAATAATTTAGAAAGCTTTTTCCTTATTACTTGGGAGTGGAAAAATAAGGTATCCAGCCTGTTGTATGCTGAAGTTGTGTACTTATGCACAGAATCAGGAAACCATACATCAAGATCAGGTCAGTTCAGAGAACAGAGAACAGAAACTTAACAGATAACTGCCATTCAGCAAGTTATGTTTGACCCAGTAACATAATATTTACTGAAATACTGAAGTGACAGAGAAAGTAATGTATTGCTAGACACTACTAGTAGAGACTAAAACTAGCTTGTAAACTGTTGGTATACTCCATTTGATGGACTGTCCATCTGTACTTTGGTAGCTGACTTCCTCATCAACACAACAGAACCATGGACAAAAGGTATGGAAGTTGGTGTGAATGAGTGAATGTTTGATTAAAAAAAATCTTCGAAGTCATAAATGCTTTATTGTTGATGGTTCAAACTGCTCACTGCCTAAGCTTAGACTGCTGCCTTTTTGAGACAGGCAGCAGCCCCTCTACATTGGATATGAATATGAAAGTAAGGGCCATCTCTTTGGAACTAAATTCCAATGTAACTTTTATTATGTCAAAAGAAACATAAAAGTTGAACGAAGTGGGAATATGATACTTATGCAGTGTGTGTGTAAAAATTAGAAGACGTTGGATCAAGAATGAAGGGACAATTCATTTTCTTTATTTCCATAACATACTACTGTAACAATCTACCAATCCAGATGTCACATCTGTAACAATGTAGTGGTTAGGGCATGAGCAATCTCCAAGAATCAAATACAATTGAACAAAAGAAAAATAATAAAAGGAAATGAAATAATAAAATAAAACATGAATATAATATAATAAATAAAATAAGAGTCTTGAAACTAGAATCTGTTGCTTTGGATCTGAAGAGGTGTTTGAGCCAACAGGTTTCTATTTATGAAGAAAGTATATTTCATTTTCTGAAATGTATGTACATGCTATGCACAACACTCTTCTGAAAACAATCTTTGGCTTTAATACTCAAATCCACACATGAAGGCCCCTATATGAAAACAGAGCGCACAAGGTCATCCTAAATTGATAGCATGGGAAGTATTGTGTGGAAGGCAGTAGAGACTACTTAGGTGAAAAGTAGAAGAGCCTGGGTCAAGAATGAAGGGACAGTGAATAAATGTGGACTGAATGCAAAATAATATTATTAACAGAAAGGAAATTTGTTGAGGTGGTTTGAGTATGAACAAGATTCAATTATACAAATATAATTCTAAGAGTGAATGGGATGAGAATAATGGAGAAACCAAAAATTCACAGTTGGATGGAACAGATGAAGTCTTTAAAAAAAGAGACCAATGAGAAAATTAAATCATAAAGGACAGCATATGAAGAAGGATGTGGCCAAATAGTAAAAATAGTATGTAGAGTTTGGAGACACTTGATGAATGATATTAAAGTAGTTCTAACTCTTTCATTTCATGCCTTTAATTTCTTTGGCTTATGTTTTTGCACTTTGCATAATGTTGTATAAGCTGAAAGGAAATAGTATGATAGGTAGGTATTTTGCCTATATTTATTCAGATAGGATGTCATATACAAGTGTTGATGAACTTTTTCAGAACCGAGTACAGAAACTGGAGTGCATATGCGGGGGAGGGTGGAGTGCTGGAAACTGGAAGAGCAGCTCCCTGGCATGCATGGATGTGCCGGGAAGCTGAGCTTCCGGTTTCCAGCATGCGCATGTGCGCCGGCTACCTGGTCTTTCAGTTTCTGACATGCATGAATGCTCAAAGACCAGCTGGCTGATGTGCATGTGCATGCTGGAAACCAGAAGAGTAACAGGTGATGGCTGGTGTGCCTGGAAAGATGGTTTGGTATGCCACTTCCAACATGCGTGGCATAGGTTCACCATCACAGTCAAATGCAACACTGAGATGTACTCAGGAGGCTAAAGGTACAAAGGTGTATAATAATCCCAAACTCACCCAAGTGAATGTTGCTGAAACTTTATTCTTCTCTAGATTTTTTTTTTTTAAATTGGAATTGTTCACTGAAACTATTAATTTGATAACTAGAATATGGTGGGAAATAAATAACCCAATAATCTCATCCAGAGCCAAGTCCACATATTCTTTACAATTTGGTACATTTTTCATGTATTCTGTGAAGAGCATTTGTATACCATCTTAATCCAGTGTCCACAGCTAGACCACTTCAGCTCAAGATATAGCAATAGCACTTAAACTTATATACCACTTCACAGTGCTTTACAGCCCTAAGGGGTTTAAAGAATCAGTATATTGCCCTCAACAATCTGAGTCCTCATTTTACTGATCTTGGAAGGATGGAAGGCTGAGTCAACCTTGAGCCAGTGAGACTTCAACTGCTGAACTGCTGGCAATCTTCAGCAGTTAGCAGAAGTAGCATACAGTACTGCATTCTAATCAGTGCGCCACCATGGATCATGCATTAGAGCAGAGGTCCCCAACCACCAGGCCGGGGACTGGTACCGGTCCATGGAACATTTCCTACAGGGCTGCCGGTTTGCTGGGCGCTGCCATCTTGTTTGATGAGAAAGTGCTTCCGGGTGAGCTTTTCCGGTTGGAAAGTGGCGTTTGGGTCCTGAAGGAATCCTCGCACCTTCGTTTCATTGAAGGGGGGGGGGGGGCTTTGAATGAAACTAAGGCGCGAGGATTCTTTCAGCACCCAAGGCAAGGCGAGCTGAGCGACCGTCCCGAAGCCATCCCGAAGCGAAGCCCATCGACAAAGGTACAAAGGAGGAGTTGAAGGTAGCGGGGAGAAGTGGGGGACAGCTGGCTGGCCGTTCGCTCGGCTCGCCTTGCCTTGTCATGCATGCTGATGCCGGTACCGGGCCGCGGATCATTTTGTGATGCCGGTACCGGGCCGTGGCACAAAAAAGGTTGGGGACCACTGCATTAGAGTACAAAGTGATAATATTAAATCAGCCTGAATTATCTACTATTTTGTTAAAAGTTAATTTACTTCAATTTTGTTTTTCATTTCTTAAATCAATTCAACAGTCTATTTTTTTAAAAAAAATCTGATCTCAGAAGTTTGTTCATTTTAGCTCTGAACAGATCCCTAATATTGTTTTGCTTTTGAAAATTGATGCTCATGCTTAAACTACTTTTTTTAAATTTCTATTAGTCTTTTCTATTTCTAATGATTTTAAAATTCCTGGAAAATCATGTATGTTTTTTTCCTTCTCAGTGTGTGTGGATGTACATCAAAATCTTCAAACAACATTTCTAGGCATGGTCTTGCTTTAGAGACAGGGCTATTTTATAAGATCTTAAAGTGTCTAGGTGTTTCTCTATTGGCGTTTGTAGTTTTTCCACTGTTTAAATCAAACTGACAAAACATAATTTTTAGAATAATTGTTCTATTCATCTAAATCAGAAGAGTCAAACTGGAGGCCCGTGGGCCAGAAGCATCACATGGAGGTCACACCCACCCTAGTTCCTCAAAGGAGAAAAACAAGGAAATTGCCGGTTCTATGGTTGTAACTCATAAACAGACATTTGTAGAAATGAGTCTCTTTTTAATTATTGTTTCAGCTGTCACTGCCTTGTATCACTCTATGTAGTCATCTGATCATTACCAATATATTAACAAGGTGAGTTATTAGCCAATGATGAAACAACTAATTCCCCAGTGCAGGAAAACTGCATAAAATTCCTGTACGTTTCATGATTTTTCAGTAAAAGTGAAGCAAAGTTATTTGTTCTTGCCATCACTTTGAAATGAAGATAATTGGGGGTTTGATTGCCTGGAGTCATTCTATGACCAAACCAGGAAGTTCTCACTCTCAGTAAGCTGTCTTTGAATCCTGTCCATGGACCTCCCACTGCCATCCTAAAGGTTTAGATTCCTTTATTCTTAGTGACATTGAAAGCAGTTTAAGAAAACCAATACAATAATAAAATGTAGTCTAATCACTCTAAAAACATTTGGGGAATAAGATGCAACATTAAAAACTACTTGCAATTAAATGTTTGCATAAACCATCTAATGTTGACTGCTTTAAATTTGGTGCTTTCCAGGTATATTGGAACATGTCTAAACAAATAGGAATTACTGCTCCATACTGATTTATTTGGGTTAGAAGTCCCCCACACAGAGCATTGCAATGGAGAAAGAACTGATGTGTTACTAGCACTGATGATGTTACCTACTTTGGATAATGAAACGTCTTCAAGAAAACCACCAAGCTCAGAGAACACCAAGGCCTCTTGGAAGTTGGCTAGGAAGGTCTCAAATGGCAATCATGTGATCCCAGGGCTCCGCAACTGTCATAAATACAAGCCTGTTGCAAGGTGCCTGAATTTGGTCATGTATCCACGGGTGGATGCTGCAATTGTTTTAAATGATTGTAAGTAAGGTATTGGTTCAAATCATGTAGTAAGACTCATGGGCAACTGAAAGATAGAATGTCTATGGAGATTCTCAGTAATCCAGGTTGTCCCAAAGCTGCTTTTTCAAGAGGCAACTGGACACCCTGGTTTTTCTATGAAGAAGTTTTGCTTCTCATCCAATAGCTGATGAAGATTCTTGGATGAGAAGTGAAATGTCTTCAAAGAAAAACTAGGAAGTCCAGTTGCCTCTTGTGAAAACAGTCTCTCCACTGTTCATCCCACGTTTACTCTCTATACCACATTGGCTCTTCCATTTCCTTGAGATTAGTATGAAATTATCACCTAAATCTTAAAGGAAATTATACTTCAGATTCCATGTCTGTTTACTCCAATAAAGAAAAAGTAGATAAAGAAATCCCCTGAATTGCAAATGTATCTTAATGCCTTACATCACATCACACAAAGAAGGAAGGAGACAGACAGACAGACAGACAGACAGACACACACACACACACACACACTCAAGCACTTTGGTGAAGCACATGCATAAAAATTCATATCACTTTAAATCTTGGAACAACAGAGAATTTAGGTCTGAATTTACAATTGGCAGATTTGCAATTGCAAACAAATTATAAATGTTGATTGGGCCTCCAATTAGCAATAGCACTTAGACTTATATACCACTTTATAGTGTTTTACAGCCCTCTCTAAGCAGTTTACAGAGTCAGCATATTGCCCCCAACAATTTGGGTCTTCATTTTACCCACCTTGGAAGGATGGAAGGCTGAGTCAACCTTGAGCCTGGTGAGATCTGAATTGCCAAATTGCAGGCAGCCGGCTGCCTGAAGTACTGCACTCTCACTGCGCCACTGAGGCACTGAGTTAGTATATTTAACAAACTTAAAGATTTCAAGCATAATAACTGTAGGAGCAGCAACTGATGAAATGTGTGCCATAAAGCCAGAATATAAATCTGCTGCTTTTGGATTTGCATTGTAACATTGTACA
Source organism: Pseudonaja textilis (assembly GCF_049901715.1). NCBI lineage: Eukaryota > Metazoa > Chordata > Lepidosauria > Squamata > Elapidae > Pseudonaja > Pseudonaja textilis. The sequence goes on from NC_141992.1 coordinate 155,403,093, forward strand.
CAAGTTCATAAAGAGAAGAGCTTGAATACAATGTCATAGCTCATTTTTCATCATTATGTTGAAATTATGATTTGCTGCAAATGTCCTTGATTTCAAAAGGATACATTTTAACTGAAAGTTAAAAGAAACAATAGAAGACTGGTTTTGTCCATGGACTAGATTATTGGAAAAAGGGATTTTTTTGTTAGATATATTCTAACACATACTGGAGATCTATCTGTTAGAAATTATCTAGGTACAAGTGTTCTAAATTGAACAAGAGACTAGATTACATGAGCTAAAAAATAATAAGTCTTTGTGATTATATCTTGCAACAATACCGCAGCATATAGCCGTGTTTATTTTTTTTTTCCAGACAATTATTTTTCTCTTATTCTGACTTAAATCATTTGAGACCAACATACATAACATATATTCCTGTACCACACATATATTAGATGTAGTATTACATCAGTAAATTACCTTGTGCTTGCTGAAGGTCATGCTAGTTGGCTGGGGACTATGGGCACTAAATTCAGAATACCTAGTAAGTACCATGTTAGCTTTCTCTACCCTCAGAAATTGAATCTCTATTTAATTGCAATGCTCTACCCACTTGAAAGTTCCTACACTATATTTTTATTTTGCTATTCTTTTTAACAAATACTTCGAAAACATAAAGATGCTACTTGTGGCCTCAAACCCATCTTATATCAGGAAATGACAAACTTTTTAGTCTTCTCCCACTAGACTTCAGGGCTTGTATGATCTACATATTTTTTTCTGAAATCCAAGACTGCCATAATAAATCAGAGAGTAACACACAGTAGTCCTGGAAGAAAACGTATTGAAAATACTTTTTGGCTAAACAATCCATCACATATAACATTGTTCCTTTTTAGTCAAAGTCAATAGGAATTAGACAGCATATACATTAAATAAATGAACATTAACAGTTGAAAAAAAGATTATTCTAAATTTTTGTATGAGACGTTAGACCATGCCTTTAACATATGTAAGAATTTATTTATTCTCTAGATCAGTGGTAGTCAACCTGGTCCCTACCGCCCACAGTGGGCATTCCAGCTTTCATGGTGGGCGGTAGGGGTTTTGTCCCCTACTTTATAAATCACCATTACTGTGGAACCGGTGGGCGGTTACAGAAAACTTCACTACTAACAGAGATACAAAAGTGGGCAGTAGGTATAAAAAGGTGGACTACCCCTGCTCTAGATGAACCTTTTAGGATATCATAACAAAACTGCAATTTAATTCCATCAAAACATATTTTGCTCTATAACTTTGACATAAAATTTATTTTAAAATTTTATATTTAAAAATGCTTAAAATCAAAATGTAATTGCCTATGTGAATTATTATAAGCATTCCAGTTTACTACAGAAATGAAATGAATTGTTTATGAGCATATGCAAAAGTTGCAAAATCTAAAAATAGATAACCTGAAATATTATACCACTACAATTTATTCTACACAATAATACTAGTCTGCATTACAAACACAAATAAAAAATTAAAACAAGTATATAGACAAATAAAAAAAATGAGAATACACACAATATACAACATACTGATGCATAAGAATTAATGATATGCTATCTAGGAAGATATGGATAATTATAAATAGATTAAAAAAGGAATCTTAAACTGGATTGAAACAAGAAAGCCCCACTTGTCAACTCATGAAAATAACCCTCTTTCAGATATGCTAAGGGAAGAAGAATAAGGAAGATACTGGCACAGCAGCTGGTCCCAAATAGTCAACTCTTGCTAACCCCTGCAGGAAACTTTTGCTTATCTATGTACCCTCATACAAATTAAAATTATAAATCAAACTAACCAGTGCCCCAAAACATTAGGAAACCTAAAACAGAACTTAAGTTTACATATGACAGATCATGCCTTGTCTGAAATCGGTATGTTAAGATCTACCTGGGCAAGAGGCAGGTGTATGAATAAAAATATATAATTAGGAAATGAATAAGAACAATAGGGAGTTTAAGCCTTATGGATCCAATCACAATATAATGAATTATAATGAATAGTATGCATAGTATCATAATTAATATAAAATATGAACAGACGCGCGATCTCTGCAATGTGTCCCCAGTCTTTGTTTTAAAAATGAATTTCCAATGCCCCAGGGAAGACAAAAAGCCAAGGAGGAACAGTGACGGTACAAGTTGCCTTGTTTTCCCAGTGAACTCATGCTTGAACCAAGTTTAAGATGCAGCAAGGCATGATTATAGGCTTGTATTCAGGCACTTCTCCTTTAACACAATTCCAACCATGGTTTACAAATGCACCCAATAAGGCTTAGTGTATAGGAGAAATTAGTTCAAAGGAACTTGAGCAAAATAGCAGACCAAATTCAAGTATAATACTTCATACAAATATGCATATGTATAAAGATGGACCACAAGGATGCTCTTACTGCCACACCTTGCTTATAAGTCAGGAGGATGTAAATATTAGGTCTAGAGGTTTAGAGTCTTGGCATCGACTGACTCTTTTCCTAAGAGTCAGCCATCACTTACTGATGCATTCATGTCTTCCCTAGTTCCTCCTGCAAAATGTTCCCTAAACTATTATGGATGACTTATGAGTATGGTTAATCCTTTTTATACACTCTTGACTATAACAAACACAACCACACTATTATGCTGATTTGATATTTTGTCCCTGTAATATTCATTTGCTATTTTTACCCAACTGTTATGTTAACAGACAACACACAATACTATAACAATGAGATTGCATTCAAGAAACCAACCACTTTCCACCCACAATCAGCAACAGCTGTGCTCAATAAAAGTAACAGTTTGCAAGTGGTCACTAGAGAATACTCCTTCAACACTTACGCCTATTGCAAATTTTGCAAAAGCTCTTAGGATTTTGAGGCAGCATACACAGCTCTTCAACATTTTATAAATCTGTATCACCTTAAAAAAGCCCTACCAGTGCATTTCTAGAATCCACTTTCGAAAATAATAACTTTTTAAAAATGATTTTTACAGGATCTCCATGTTTTTCATTCTTGGTCTTACCATAATTACACAGAAGATCAAAAACTAACATGATTCTGTATATGAATGAAAACCAGAACATTTCACTAGAAGCAGTGGTAAATATATGTCAAAATCTTTTTTTTATATAAGCAAGCAGAAATTTCTAGAACGTGCTTGTGCAATTAGGTAATGAAAAAGAGCTTCATATGATTTCTTGTCATGCTGACAAGAAGAAAGATTGCAGGAACATTCTTAAATAACTTGAGAGATTAAATTGTGGTTTTAAAAATAGGCATAATATAATTTATTTAAGCAGAATTGCGATACAATTTAAGGCAAATCAGAATCTGAATTACCTTTAAAATATGTCAAAAATTATGAAGTCCCATGTGATCCCTTTTATAAATATATTGCTTCTGATGCTTTTTCCTGGTGGCAATCAATCAAACTTCTCGGGACTATCCCTTCTTACCCAAATTGGAATAAAGAAAATTGATGCCCTATTGTTATTTATGCACTATATTTGCAGTTCCCAAAAAATATATCTGGAGATAACTATAGTAGTTGAGTTTCCTCAACCGAAGCCTTACTAAATCTAAAACTTCATCTATTCTACTTGCTTCAATTAGTTCTTTTCATCTCAGTCCCCACTAGATGTGTCAAGGCTGCAATTCTAAAAATCTATGCAGCTGGGAATTGCGGGAGCTGTAGTCCCAACATGTTTTTACTTAAACAGGTCGGAGAAGTTAGACTTAGATTTCTCTTTTCAAATGTTAAACAAGCCTGTGTTATACCACGCACTCCCCCAAAAGTATATCTTTGATTGTTCTTTTTAAAAATTATCCTTAGGCTAAAACTCCTTTAAAATTCTTACATCGCTATCTACTTTTTTCCAATGTAGGCCACATATGCATGTTAATTTTAATCAGGATTTCCCACATATCATTCCTCCACCTATCCACCCAAGTCTTCTGCAATCTTTTAAATTTATATGTGTCCTATTTAAAGCATGATAACCAATAGTGGACATGAAATGTTAGCTGAGCCTTACTATGCTGTTTGTGTCATGCTTTAAATGTGCAATAGAACTGGGTTCTCAGATTAATTATTTGGGAGCTATACTAAATGAAAGTATTTTTTCCTTAGGAGAAAATATGGTATTATTATCGCTGATTTCCTGTCTTAAATTTTTTTTTTCCCCTTGGACTCTTAAAATACCAACTGTCATTTCTAGGTTAGGTTCCAGCAAATCCAAAATGCTGATGTCCCAAAATGCATTACTTTGGGGCAGTGGTGGTATTCTACTGATTCAGCCCAGTTCAAGCGAACCGGTAGTAAAAAAAACAGCTACCGGTTTGGCTAAACTGTTTTTTTTCCTCTCCTCCCGACTGTCAGCTGTTCCGATGATCAGCTGTGCCAGGATCCCGCTCGCTCTCTTACTGCTTCGTCGAGGAGGCTTCCCTGAGGCTCGGAGCCAAAAAAAAAAAGGATCACGGTGTGTGTGTGTGTGCGTGTGTGTGCTGCGCCCCCCCCATGCTCAGTTTTTGGCCTCCTTGGCCTCAGGGAAGCCTCCTGGGAGCAAAAATGGCCTCCCAGGAGGTTTCCCTGAGGCCCAGGAGACAAAACAAACAAACAAAAGCATAGTGCGGGAAGATGCTGCAAAAAAAGAAGAAGCCATGCCCACCCAGTCAGATGGTCACACCCACCTAGCCAGGCCCACAGAACCGGCAGTAAAAATAATTGCATCCCACTCCGGCTTTGGGGCATCTTCTGTGCCTAAATGGAAAACATGAAACCTTACAATATATTGTCTATGGAAGAGCTATTGAAGAAATATAAACTTAATAAAGTATAAATCAGCATATCATAAATTATTGCTTCAATGGTTATCAATTGTTGAGATGAAACCAGAGAGAAACACAGTTTTTCTACTGCAAAAACGTTCATAATATCCAATGTAACTTATTATGGGATAGGTACACAGATAGCAAGTGTATTAATATTTAATACATATTAGACTAAAGGTGTTCTTTATTAGAATAAAGGAAATGCATGTTCCTTTTGCCCAGTTTATTACAACAAAAAGGAAGCTATATTTTTTAAAGATTATCCCAATTCAGTAGCCTATTTGAAAGCAATAGCTTTTTTCCCTTTCATACAGTTTTTGAAGGCATTAGTAAAACTTTATTATGGTAAGATGTGATGTAAAACACAATATTTCCTCCACCCCAACAGCTTGTCAAATTTTACAGTCTCATGTGATTGTGTTTTTAAAAACAACAACCTGTAGACAGTAGCAAGTGATACAATTTATTCCCAATGAAAAACTTCATCTACTGCCCTGAGGATATACTAGCTGCTAAATGCACAAGTGTATAGATCAAGAGGTCAACTTCACTGTAGCACCAAAATCCTTAAATGCTATCTTCAGGACCTCAAATTTTTAATTTCAAATATCCAAAACTCACAATATTGCTATACTTCATTAGATTGCGTCATTGTTATGTAAAATTGGGGGGATTTCAAATGAGAAAACCAAAATCTTGCAATTTCTCTCAAGAATTCAGTGGGTTTAATGCAGAAGGAGAATGTAAATATCTACATAAATACAAGCCCAGAAATAAATCATTTTTAATTGTTTAAGTATCCTTCTGGCGCCTGCACAATTTGTATGTGATCAAGCAATGTGTGTCCTGCTTGAAACTATAGTCTATTTGGACTGTGTTCTAAAGAGCTGGGAATTCTACACCCTTTCTTTCCATCAAGCATTGTCCATGGTTAAGTTTCTTGTTTATAACCAAGCACAGACACAGTAAAATTTTCCCACTATTCCATAGTATTTGTATACCTTAGCGTAGCATTTAAATTCTTACCCGCGAGTTAAAGAAATTAGTATAATTAAAAATAGGTTGCTCTAAGTAAGCTCCTGTCTAAATGCTTTAGAAGAGATGAAAAATAAAGCTACATATAAGCCAAATTTAGACAATGCAATGTTTATCACTGTGTTTTCCTGGCTGTGACTGCTTCTTATTTTCCCCTACAGTTACCATCTTTAAGGCTCTCAGCTGGATAGGTATGCATGGGTAGAGGTGGGAGGGGGAGGAGATTCATGGAGCAAGACTCAAAATGACTGGGTATAGTCCACAGGCCATATGTTTCCTGCCCCTTGTAAACAAAAGGAAAGTTAAAGCAAGTTAAAGGCTAAATAATGTACATTTAAGTGTGCTTGGGAATGCCCCTTTGGCAATTCTAATTTGTGTTAGTGATTATGATAATAGAAAAAGGCCACTGCATTTATTGCAAATTAATTAATCTGGAATAAGTGTGTGATCTTATTACTACCCCATGGGATCCTCAGATTTGTAAAAAATTTGTTACAGATTATTTTGCAAGAAATGTTAATCATCCAATGCTTAGCATAATATTCTGTCAAATCTTGCCACTACACCCCAAATACACCCACACAAACATACACACAAATACACAAACACACACACACAAACACACACAGAGATTGAGTTATAATAAAAAGATTAATTTACCCTTTAGCAAAAGTAGGTGTTGCTCTGTGGCGTTTCTTTTTAATCAAAGTAGAGCAAGACAGGGAAAAATTAATGTCAACAACATAATTTACAAAAATAGCCCTCCTGCTCTGTTGCTCACAAATATTTTCAAAAAACAGCGCTCTGCATGCCAATGCTTTGGCTTAGTGTAGTTTACTTTTATGTCATTAACACTCTGTGCCGTAAGCGTAACTCAGAGCTAGGGATTCCAACTCAAAATGAACCTCAGTTAAGATTCCAGCTCTCAGTTGTGCTGGCACAAAGATTATTCTCTTCAGTGATAAAGAAGACAATATCCTAGGGAGACTGGAATTAGTCCTACTCTGTGCCATTCAAGCCAAAACACAAGACTTATCAAAAAAACAAGTAATTGCTAGCTAGCTAATGGCTAGGGAAGATACAATACATATTCAGGCTAAGTATATCTTGGCAAATAACTAGCGCAAAAAAGGAACAAACAAAGAAAAAAAAGGTGGTTTATATATATTTTTACAAAAGGGGATGGGGAAGAGAGAAAAGGAGGAAGAGAGGGAAGGAGAGTGGAAGGTAGAGAAAGGGAGAGAATTACCTCTTCTGATTGTGATGGACTGATTCTGGGCATTGGTGATACTTGTGGTGTTTTCAAATGTGTACTATTGCTGTCTGGAATGAGTTCTCTATGGACTGACTGGATGTGGTTCTGAAGTTCACTTTCGGATTCAAATTTTACGTTGCAACTTGAACAGCGAGTCTTCAGTCCCCCCTTGCTTTTGTTCTCAACAGAACTCAGGTTCTCATTCTGGCCCATGCCTTGTCTATTACTGCTTGAAGGTATGTTCATACCTGGGCTACCACTTTTACTGAGATTAACACAAATGGCACACAGCCCATATGGTAAGCCATTAATGTCAAGTTTTACCAAGTCCTGTTTTGAGCGAAATTCTTTCAGACAAGAAGCACATTTATACAACTTCTGAAGATGCTGTATTCGCCCTGTAGTCTGCATTGCGGTACTGGTGCCTGTCTTTTGCATGTGGAACGTCCCGTGGATCTTCAGCTCCAAAGTAGAAGTCACTGTCTGCATGCAAACCACACATCGGAATCCTGTTAAGGAGTTTCGCAAGTCAGGATGCATCTGACAGTGCTCCAAGAATTCTTCCTCACTCTGGAGTGGCATTTTGCAAATCCTGCAGTTTCCTGTATCAAGGCTCTTACTGTGTGTGACCTTATGTTCTGTGAGAGTCAGAAGTGATGGGAATCTCTCACCACAAATTGGGCACATGTAGTGTTTCACTGGACCCAAATGTGTCTGCATGTGTTCACGAAGTCCATTTTCAGAGAAAAATGTTCGTGAGCACACATTACACTTGTAGTTCCCTTTGATCAGCTCTGCCTTTTTCTTTATGATGGCACTTTCCCCAGGTCGGATATTGTGATCCCGAAGCTGGTGGTTTTGCAAGAGAGACTCCATTGTGTAGGCTGCTCCACAAATGTCACATCCATACATAGGCTCAGATGTATCAACGTCTTCTTCACTTCCATCATGGCTGTTGTGGGATTCCTGGCTGTTGGTTAGCAATGTCTGTAGCTCTACTTCTTCTTTCTGAACTGGTTCAGATGCTCCATTGGTTCCACAATTGGGAGTTTTTGTTTCAAAAACGCAATGCTTCTCCCTCAAGTGTTTTTCCAGCAATATGATAGCATGAAATGCTTTGCTGCAGAACTTGCAGTTGTATTTTTTGCTGTGTGTTGTGATGTGGCACTGGAGTTCCACTTCTGTACCAAAAGACTCACCACAAAAAATACACTTGTGTACTTTGCCTTGATTCTCCAAATGATTGTGCTTAACGTGGAGCTGCAAGTCCGTCTCATTGCGGAAGTCCCAGTTGCAAGACGTGCACCTGTACACCTTCTTCTCGTTGCTATGTTTCACAGCCAGATGAAGCTGAATGGAAACTTTTGAATCAAAGACCTCTTGACACAATGTACAACGGAAAAACACAAAGGTGTGCATGTCGAGCAAGTGCTTCTGCAAATCATCCACTGAAGTAAACTGTTTATCACAACTTTCACAGATGTAGTATGTGGAGGTTATCATGAAATGGATGGTCACGTGCTTCAACAGGGACTCCTGGTTTGGAAACTCCTTATTGCACTGAGGGCAAGTCAGTTTGGGCAGGACAGTGTCAAGGTGTGTTTTTAAATGAGTCTGAAAACCATCCAGGGAGGTGTACTTGGCACCACACTGATTGCAGATGTACTCACCAGCAGAGCGTGGAGGAGCACCCCCAACAGCCTGCATCATCTTTAATGATGTCTGCTCTATAGTAACTGGAGACAAAGGGCTCATGGCTCTAGATTTCTTCCCATTATGGATGTAATTTAGCGCTAATGGAATGTTCTTATGGTTCTCCTTTATATGCTTATTCAGTTTAAGAACACTATTAAATATTGGAGAATTTGTGCAGTAAGAGCAAGAATATACTTCAACGACTGGGTCCTTTGGGGTACCTAATACAGGAGAACCAAAACGAGAACTGCTAAGATCACAATGGACTTGTCTAATATGCTCTTCCAAAGAAGAATCCGTAAGAAACCCCATATAACAATGGGGACAAAAGAACGCATTACTGTCTTTAGCAGCTGGATTTCCAAACCCATGAGTACATCGAATGTGTTCCTGGAGAGAGTTGAGGTCATTGAAAACTTCTGAGCAGAAGTTGCACTGGTAGATCATAGCAGGCAAGGAAGAAACCATCAGTGCAGGATCTGGAGCTTCATGTATTTGTTTCAGATGCTCATTTAGGTTGTAAAGGGAAGGTAACACTTCTAAACAATACTGACAAATGTGGGCTTGTTCAGGTTTATCTAAATGCATAGTTTTCAGATGTATTTGCAGTACTGCGAGGCTTGAAAATAACTGCTTGTTGCAATAAATGCAACTATAAGCAACCTTGGGCTGTTTATTTGAAGGCCCAGTGATATCTGCCACCTGCTGGGCTGCCCGTTTTCTTCCACGTCCTTTTGTGATTGGGGGAACTGCTTCAACCATAGTTGAACTGTCTACTGAGAGATTTGAATCTGGAGTGGTGCTAGAGACTGAGGTGTAACCAACTGTCACTAAAGAGGGGCTGTTACTATGGTTGCATGATTCTGGCTGCTGGTGACTATCCATGTGGCTATAGAGCTCTTCGACAGTATGGAAGTTCTCTGAGCAAATACTGCACATATGTTTCTTTTCCATGCCATTATGAGCCTGCTCCATGTGATTTACTAGTGAACTTTCCTCTACAAAGAGTTCATGGCAGTAAACACACTGAACAGCAGCTCGGTCTTCATTTGGGGAACACTCTGGGTGGCATTCTGCTATGTGTTTCTGAAGATCTTCTGGAAAATCGAAACCTTCTTCACATTGACTGCACTTCTGAGTATCCTTCGTTTTCCATTCCTCCATCCGGGAGGCAGATTGAGAACTATCTTTGTTCCTCTCATGAACTTGCATGTGTCCATGAAGTGAACTAGAGGAGAGAAATCCACGTCGGCAAATGGCACACTTATATGGCTTGTTAGAGGTATGAGTCTTCAAATGAATTTTAAGGTGATCACTTCTTGAAAATGCTGCATCACATTCACTACAGTGGTACTTCTTATCTCCTGTGTGGAGTTTAATATGGCGATCTCGGCTCCGCTTATGTTTGAAGAGGCGGCTGCAATAGGTGCACTTAAAAGGGAGCTTGTCACTGTGACTTTGCTCGTGGTGCTTTAGATAGCTGAGACGGCTAAAAGACTTGTCACAAAACTGGCATGGGTAGGGCAATCCTGGGACACCTTCTTCTTCACCAAAGTCACAACCATCTCCGTGGCTTGGGGAAGTCTGATCTTTACTAGAGGGGGAAGAAGCTGGCCATGAGCAGGAAGGATCATCTTCAATGTCTACTCCATCTGAAAAAGGAATAAAGAGGGGAGGAAAGGGAAACAAATGTTTAAAGGCTCCTTGTTCAGACAGCATTTAAGATCAGTACATGTGCATTTAACCAGAGATTAATTGATAAGATGTCATGCTACACAACATGAATGTGTTACTTTTTCATTCCCAGATCCATTTGCATGTTATATACCCCTATTTTAAATCAGATTATAAAGCTAGGAATAATTATAAAGAGTTCCCTTCTTGATTTTTTTTTAATCATTTACTTACTTAAGGTGTATCATATATAGTCAACTTTATTAAAATGCAGATTTTAAAATATTTAGAGTGTCTTTTGTATCCCCTAAGAAATAATTGGCAAAACATGGGAGTATCTGAACAGTTCATTATATAAACAATAGATATATATTTAAAAATGAAGTTAATTTAGGTGTCAAACTCTTAATCAAAAAAGAGTAATTGAATTTCCTAAGTTTTTTAAAAATACATAAGGATTAGTTTTGAATGCAACATGGTTTGGTACAGCAAACCATGGTACAGCAAATTGATGTATAAAAAGAAACATAAGCAATCATATTAGTGAATATTTCTTGAAAGTTGGAAAACAAATACTACTTCATCAAACATTTCTTCAAGCATCAAAAATCAACAGTCTCCATACTTGTAATTTTTAAAATGAAAGGGATCCTTATCAAAATGTAGTTGTTTCTATATAAGACACAGCCCAATCAGATACAGATACAAGTCTGTGCTTTTTTTATATATTAAAGGAGGAAAGGTTTAAAACTTCAAAATGATCAAAAAGAAGCAATTACTTTTAGCATCTCTGGGATCTTAAAGAAAGCTGAATCATTTGAGAAGGAAATGTAGATTACCAGGCCGAGCCCAAGGGAGGGGTCAAGTACATCATCGGTTTGGAGTCCCTTCACACCCACAAGTAATCTAAGTCCAGACCTCCTTAAATTCTTATCTACCACCAATTTCCCCATTATAGTACAAATTCTTGTTTACAGATAACTTGGAATAAATTTGTACTGATTTTGGACCTAACCCTGGCTCCTGAACTCTTGTGCTTGACAGGAAAGGAAATTGAAAGAAAAAGAAAATAATCTTGAGCTCCTAGCAATTTACAATACAGAGGGGTAGTCTCGTGCTCTCCAGATAACTCCCATAAAAATCCACATACAATAGACTATGAGCAGGTATGTTGAGTAGTAACATCTGGAAGCATTGGGTCATCAACTCTTTCTCCTACTCCAAATTAGACTGGAATGGGATAACTATCTGGACTGTAATATTTTAATATATAAAGCACTGTGAGAGGTTTCAAGAGACACAGATAAGAAAACAGTGAATTTTGTCTTCTTCTCTTCTAAAAAGGCACTTCTGAAGCAGAATGCAGTATTTGTAGTCAAACAATGTGGTAGTTACTAAGAAGCAACAGAATGAATGTATGTCTACCTAATACATGAATAGTATTAGATTTATGGAGTCATCCCGGGTTAAGTGAAAAGATTGAATTGCACAAAAGCATAATACTTCCGTATTTTGTACTTTTAAAGTTCAAGAGGTTGCCCACCATTTCTTCCTTTCTGCAAGAAAAACCACACTGGCTCAACTTCCTTAATAAAACAGAGCCAAACATTTAGATGACCATAGACAAAGCAACTTGGAAAAAAAATCTTGGAAACAGAACAAATGATTAATTATTATGATAAAAGCTGAAAGATTTATAAGTAGCAAAGAAAACACAATCAAGGACACAAACCAGTTAGTAACTTCCAACTATTTAGCCACTATACTAAGTCATTTATGGAATTCAGACTTAACCTAGAGAATAAATGCCATAGTCACTGGCCTTTCCAGTTGATGTGACCAGATAGAAGTCTATTGTTTTAGTCGCAACGACTGCAGAATTTCTGAAGAGTTTTGTAGCTTGTTTTGCCGACTGTTGCCAGCAGGAAAGTCCTGGTAAGGTCCTTATGCTAGCAGAATATCATGCACTTGTACCAGATAATTTTACACTGGTACCAATATGATCCTGCTTGTAGAACTATTTACAAACAGAACAATACTTAATACCATATTCTATGATGTCCTGAACAAATTTCTTAATAAAGGTAAGAATTCCCAACTGTGGATTTAAAGACAATCCATCTCAAAGTTTAAGATTCATTTTACTACATTAAAACGAGCCCTAGTGGTTAGAATGCAGTATGGAAGGTTAATTCTGCCCATAGTCTGAAGTTTGATCCTGACGGGCTCAGGATTGACTCAGCTTTCCATTTTTCCGAGGTCGGTAAAATGAGGACCCAGATTATTGGAAGCAATATGCTGATATTGTAAACTGCCCTGAAAGTACTGCAGTGAATTATGGGGTGGTATATAAATCTAAATGCTATTGCTTTTAAAATGAATGGCACAGTATTAAATTGAATTCAGTTTTAAAGTATGAATTATAGCTACTTGCACCTCAATGTGCCAGTAAAGTTCCCCCACTCCCTTAAAATTACTGGATTTTTTTTTTTAAAGCAAGCTATCCGATACATTTTGGCTTGTGCATTATGTTATGTGTCATGGGACTTAGGAGGTGGGCCTTTTCTGTCACTACACCTGTCTTCTGGAACAGAAGTCCCCAGTGATGTGTACAATTCCTACCCTACCTTCATTTAAAAGGTAATTAAGAACATACTTCCTCCCCACCCCAAGTGTTGGATTAGGGTAGCTGGTGAGGTTCTTGTAGGATTTTGTCCCTTGAGCCAGTTGTTTCTGTTTTCTGCTTTGTTATAAGGTTTTCTCTATTGATTTTATGGCACATCAATCAATCAACCAAGTCTCCTGATTATATATGGTGTAAAATGCTTCTATATGAAAAAAAAACCTCCTAGCTGAAATAACACTGCATATTTTATTGTATTTGATGGGTAATATTATCAGTGTTTTTTTAAAGTGTCCATTGACTAAAAGGAAAAGAAGAAACAGTCTAAATCCCAGGGGTACAATTCATAAACAAGTACTACAACAATACCAATTTCCATAAAAACCTACATTCTCTTAATACTTATTGCCATTTCAGCTTATAGAAACATTCCAACACTGCTTTCTTTAAAGTAATAACATTTTACTCAATTCTGAATCTTTTGTTTATCCACAGGAAACAGATGAGGATTTGTCCCTTTCCTGCATCTCAAAACCGACAACACCACCATCTCATTATCAATGCCAGACAGCAGCCAACTAACTCTGAGAAAACAATCAAACCCATTCCTGGATCTTTGCCCACTGCAACAATACTTTTAACTCAAGTTAAGCTCTCAACAGTTTATGTCCTCTTCTTCAGTACTCGGGAAAAGGGTCTCCTTAACATATGCCTGATCCCTGATAGAATCTCTAAACTATTCCATAAACAATGTCTGGAACTACAGAAAACAAATACCTGGAGGAAGATTCAATTTAAAACCCAATACACGTGAATATAAAGGAGGTAGAGAAAAATATGTTTATTTCATTAGTGTACGTGTTATTGCTTTTGTTGCAATACAAGATAGGGAAATCAGGATCAGGTACTAAGTAAAGTTTTAGGCGGAAACATTTTAAGAGAATATGAAAATTTTGGAGGGCGATATGGTTGTGGGGAAAAAATAGACGGAACAGATGCCTCAAGATACAGCCTGAGACAAAAGAGGGACAAACCCACAGAGAACTCTGATGGTTTTACAAATGTTTGGACAAGAACCATTATCCAAGCTGTTTGGGGCACCAGAACTCCACAGAAAACAGATATATTTTCTTTGGTGGTACTTCAAATATAAACAATTTTAAGAACACGGGGGTACATTATCTCTCAATTTAAAAAAGAAAAAAAGAAAAGAAAATAACAATGTAAACGTTGGTATGGAAAAATACATACATCTGCTTCTCTCAGCTACATATACAGAGAAAGAATCTGTATACAGTATGTAATACTAATCCAGTATTTGTTCAGACGCGTTTCATTTAACATTCTGAATAAATTATTCCAGTTTTTAATGGTCTGATTTCTTGGATATTTTTAGTTTTTTTTTTTAATGCAAACTGATTTGTGAATAATTTATATAAGTATACAAATACATAAATAATGTGTGCTGTTTAGGAATTCTGGAATTTGTAGTCCCTATCATATCATTTGCCCGGTCTTTGTCTTTTCAGAAAGGAACTGGAGAAGGACTAGTTTGAAACAGTTCTTGCCTGGCAAATGTACTTGCTCCAAGCATAAACTAAGTAGAAGAGCTAGCTTTTCAACTTTCAAAGTGCTAACCAAAAAAAGAATATGGAAACCTCCAAGCAAATGGCAAAGGATGTCTCTGTGTGTGCTTGAGCATGTATTACAAAATAAATAAGGCAGATGCAATCCTGTGATCAGAACCTCTCCCTTTTACATACATTGTCCATAAAAAGGTTGGGAGTTTATTACTTTTCTTAGTATTATGTTTTTTTATTTTAGTTTATATTTAAAATACCTTACTATTTCATATTATATATCTGAGATTTCAAAACTATTACAGAAATTGTCAATGTTCTATAATTAACTACGGTGACTAGCATAATATGAATCGTGGGTTAAAATGAACTATTAACAAACATTCCTATCAATTTTGTTCTTATTTTAATGATTCAAGCTGAAACTAATACAGGTAGTCCTCAACTTAAAACCAGTCAATTAATGACCAGTCAAAGTTATGATGGACTCTGTGAAAGAGTGCAGACAAGAGCAACAAAGATGATTAGGGGACTTGAGGCTAAAACATATAAAGAACGATTGATGGAACTGCGTATGTCCAGTCTGATGAAAAGAAGGACTAGGGGTGACATGACAGCAGTGTTCCAGTATCTCAGGGGCTTCCACAAAGAAGAAGAGTCAAGCTATTCTCCAAAGCACCAGAAGGCAGGACAAGAAGCAACGGATGGAAACTAATCAAGGAGAGAAGCTACCTAGAACTAAGGAGAAATTTCCTGACAGTGAGAACAATTAATCAGTGGAACAATTTACCTCAAGAAGTTGTGAATGCTCCAACACTGGAAGTTTTTAAGAAGATGTTGTATAACCATTTGTCTGAAGTGGTGTAGGGTTTCCTGCCTAAGTAGGGTTTGGACTAGAAGACCTCTAAGATCCCTTCCAATTCTGTTATTCTATACTCTATATTTTAAAGCTCCATTTCCAAAGTTACAGCTGTTGCAGTATATTTGCAGATGTTCATCTTTATGTAGGGATGCTGTAGTGCCTTCTACCTACCTCTCTCTCATCAGCCACACCAAGTACCCACAGGCCTTGCACTTCCTTCCCACCCCACTTGGCGTCACATCCTTCTCCTCGCTTACCTTTTGAAGATCTCCAGAACTTGGGCTAGGGAATGAGCGTAGTCTACTCCATTCCTGAGCTGCATGGGCATGATCCCAGAAGAAGTTGCCATTTTCAGAGCACCTACAATGCAAAGCAGCTCCCCAGAAAAATGGCAGCCACTTCAAGATCATGCAATGTGGCCCAGGAACGAAGAGTTCTGTTCTACTTCCTGAATGTGAACTCCAGAGAGCTGTGGACTGCTGCTGTGGACCTATCTGGAACACTTGGGTCATGTGGAACACTACTGGTAGCAGTTGTCATTTTCAGAGTGCCTGCATTCAATCCACTTGCCCATAAAATGCCAGATGCTTTGCTTCCCTAACGTAAGCTCTAGGAAACAGAACAAGCTGTTCTGTTCCTGATTTGTGTGGCATAATTCCCTCAATTCAATGCAGGCACCAAAATGGCAGGCACTTCCAGATTTGTTCCAGGCATCCCAGGAACAGAGTGGCTTTCCCTTCTTCCCCATCTTGAGCTCCAGAGGTCTTTGAAAGATAAGCGTGCAATAGGTGTTGTGAGGAGGAGGAAGGCATAGGGCCCAGTAGGGTAGGAAGAAGGCCCAATGCTTGTGGGGAAACCAATGGACATGAAGTGGAATGTGGGATGTCTCGGGGTAGGGGAGACTTAACAGGCTCAGGTTTGCGCAAAGCCTCCCAGGCCCTCCCCTGTGACCCCTGAGGCACTCTGTGGTCTGCTTAACAAGCCATGTATTTATTTAAATATCACATAAGGAAAAGCAGGGTTGAGATGGGATCATGAAGCAATTACATGAATGCTTTATCTAATGGTCATCACAACTAACAATCGTAATAGATTGGCACCATTACAATCATTATTGGAGGACTACCTGTTCTCCAATATATCTCTTAGAGACATACAAACTTTGGATGCACTAAAATTCCAAATAATAATCAATAAACGGTTGAGTTGAATTCATTGACAGACTTGTATTTCAAACATGAAGTTGTTTTTGACATTGATGTAATTCCCACAGTTCAATTTGCCATTCTTCTAAAGAGGGAATAAAGTATAACAAAGACATTAAATAAAGTGTCCATTATCATATACAAAGATAACTTTTGTACATTTTGTAGTGATAGGTTGGATAAGGATTTAATCACACTGACCTCTTTAACTACAGACACTCCTAAATGTGGCTTTGCTCTCTAGAGAATTCAGTCCTTTCATGTTAGCCCTGCATTTTTGGCATGGCTCTACTCACAAAAAACATACACTTTCTCAGATCTGTTATCTTTAGAGCATCACAGCCTGAAGTGAAAGTTTCCAAGGAACAGAACTCATGTTCTGTGATGAGCAAGTACAATCTACACGGGCTTCAAAATATAACTATTTCAATTTACTGAGATGATTTGGGATATCCTAGCTTTTTGTTATAAAAAAGTGATTACATTTAACAGAGATATACTCATGTGTCCCCTTTTGGGGGAAAAAATCGGAATCATATAAATAGTTTGGCTTATTTCTGATATAAATATTTGGTTTTCCACTCCATTTGTCAGATTTTTATCTGATTTCCTTCATTCTACATTCAAACAATACTAGGTATGTTTACCAAAGAATAAGTGCTACCTTTCAAACTAGACTCCAAACTTGTTTTGAAAAAGAAAACAGGCCTAGGACTGCATTGTTAAGATATTAATTTAGCAACTGTTGCTAAATTAACAATGTATATTTTTTCATTTATTTTTCCTTAGCCTTTCATAGCTAAGTTAGCATAAACAAAGCTAAATTAGCATAAACTAGCATAAACTAAGTTAGCATAAACATAGCTAAGTTAGCATAAACAATTCTTGCAGTTACTTCCACAATGATCTATTAGTTATGCTAAGACTGCAAAATCTGGATTGAGAAGATATAAAGGTAGATTTTCAACCCAATCCTAACCCTCTATTTTTGAAATAAATGTTACAATAATGCACCCTTTACTGACACTATATACTGATGTATGAATATTTGTCAAGATACATAATAGGGCATTTCATGTGGAAAATACCTCTGACACCATATTTCACTTTGTTCTTTTTTTAGCAAGTGTTTGGTCATTTTTATATGATGTAATGGTTTTCCTCAGACTTCTACAATTGAATTTTAGTTTGAAATAAATAATAAAAAGCAATTTTGCTTGTATTTTTGGCATCCCATTTTTTTCCTTGGAAGTGTAAGAATTTCTTTTGCTTCCTTCTAAGTTTTACATTAGGCAGAAAACAGGAGGAGGAAGAGGTGGAGGATAAGATTAATGAACTTCAAAAACAGCTCTGACTTATTCTTATGAGTCAGGCTCAAAATGATTCAGTGGAATAATAACCCTTAGTGTCTTAAAACAATATTAAGACTGCAGAAAGCTAATTATTGCAACTCTATTTTAAAAGTGAAATTCTACATTTTCTACACTGTAAAGGGATCTCTTGCTGCATTGATACCTGGCAAGATTTCCCATTTGGCATGAGTGGAAATTAACAAGAATTTCCTGGGGAAAGCAGGAGGGGTTGAGGATGAGAAAACAACTCTGCTCACACAAATTGGGTGAAATCTATAAGGAGAAATCCATGCAGAGGATTGACTTTGTTAAATATGTGACTGGGGTCAAGGGGACTCAAATAAGGTCAGTGAGTGGTGCTTTACAATCCTGCAATTAGACAAATAAATAGATATTTACAGTGTATATATAAATGCAACTCTTGAAATAATAATAATAATAATAATAATAATAATAATAATAATAATAATAATAATAATAATAATAATAATAATAATAATAATTTCTTTTGATGCCCATTATTGAGCCAAATTGCCAGTGAAACAGAAGTATGACTCTAGAAAGCAGATAAAATTATCAATTATAAAACACATGAGAAATATGCAATGGCAGCCACCATTGGCTGAGAAGAAATTACAGACTTTGGGTGGGCCTCACAACAAGAAACTAATTCCAGATAGATAGATAGATAGATAGATAGATAGATAGATAGATAGATAGATAGACAGACAGACAGACAGATAGACAGACAGATGCAGTACAGAATGGGCCTTTTAGCTTCCTACTGTTGGCTGCGCCTGCTTCTCCTCCAGGGTTTCGCCTCTGCCTTATTATCCACTAGCTTTTCTCCTTGGCTGGCCTGCCCCCATTTGTTCACCCTGGTAAATGGACCACACCCCCTCCATCCCAGCCCTTCGGCATGCCCCATTCGTCGAAGTACAGTTCGCTCAGGTGTTTGGCTGCCTGGGACAGTTTGCCTCTGACTGCCTGGGTTATTTACATCTCCCCCACCCCCACTCTTCCACCCCCTCCCCTTTCTTCTCCTACAAGATCGCCTCATGGCTTCTGCTTGCCACCACTGGCAATCAGCCAATTGGCTGGCGGCAAACTGTCCTGGGTAGCCAAACGGCCGAGGAGAACTGTACTTCGATGAATGGGCCAGGCTGAAGGGCCGGGGATGGAGGGGCCATGGCCCATTTGCCAGGGCGAAAGGATAGGGGCAGGCCAGCTGAGGAGAAAAGCTGGTGGATAATAATGCAGAAGCAAAACCCTGGAAGAGAAGCAGGCGCAGCCAACAGTAGGAGCCTAAAAGTCCCATTTCGTACTGCAACACACACTCTCCCCCTCTCTCCCTCTCCCTCTCTCTCTCTCCACACACACACACACACAGACAGAATTAGTTTCTTGCTGTGAGATCCATTATATGCCCTAGATCTGCTTTGTGTATGGAATGGGGAAAAAGTGACTGGCACCAAATTCTTTATTCCAGCCAATCTGAAAATCCAGCAATATGTTTATACAGAATTACATTTTTATATCCATTGTTGCTGCCATTGCAATTGTTGTTGTTGTTGTTTAAAATAAGGTTGTTGGTGTCTTTTGCTCTTCAGTAGCCTTTCTTTTACTATAATAATTTTTTAAAGGTTATAAAACATGCTTTTCGATTCTGTTTATAATGAATTACTTATTAACAACACACTATCTGAATAATTTGCCGTTACTTGGTCAATTGTTTTGATCTTTATATATTTTTATCCTTAAGAACCGAGGTTTTTATTTAAAAATGGAAGTAGCAAAACAAATATATTAACATGAAGCTGGGGTTATGAAAGAAAATAGGTTTGATTGTAATCAATTTTGTTTGCTATTTTCCCATTAAAAACATTTCTCCACTTAAATCTGCATTTACGAAGTACAACATTCTTTCTACTATTTGGATAAGGAAGTAAAGCATGAAGAAGTCACATCAGGGTACAATTCCAAGAAGCCCCTCCACCCCAAAAGCAGGAAACAGAATGATGCACTATGGTATTAAATGTGGCTCTCCTTCCTCATAGCATTTTCCCCTCAATTCTAATAATATAGAAGGGGGCGGGGAGAGACCTGGAATGCTCAGTACAGTAAAATTATTGCTCAGTATAATCCATATTGATTTCTTTTGAACCAAACCCACATTAGAATATTTCAGTGGTAATATTTGTCTGTCTGTCTGTCTAACTATCCAGTCTTCTCACAATCAAAATGGATCTTGGTGGTTTTGGTACCCAAGCACATGCTATCACATTAGAAAAGGTATAAAAGTATAAAAGACATTCTCCCATCTGAATAGTTTGTAAGTGTGTGTATGCATGCATTTTTTTTCTTTTAAATCCTACCAGTCACTAAGTGCTACTTAGTGTAAATGCTTTTTTTGTGTTCTGGCAAGGTTTCTGTATTTCAGCATGACGCACTTCATATGTTCGTGTTAATTTTTAATTTGGGAAACTAGGCACTTCATATCCACTGACTTTTAAAGCGGGACTCAGTTTGAGCAGTTGGAAAAAAAAACCCCACTAGAATTCAGCTGCCTGACCTATGCAATCTATTTTAAAGATGCACATCTGAACGAACAGTTAGTACATGGCAGGGGCTGGGGGTATGGGAAAGTTCTCCCACCCACCCCATCACAACTTTCTTACTTGCTAAGTTTCACTATTTCTATAAAACACATTAAAACAAGTGTGTGAACACTTTAAGATGAAAGTACCAAACACTCTTGAGATTTGCAGGGGAAAGTAGATCTGCTTTACTTTTCTCCAAACAGACAGGAATGCCTGTGATTCAGCAGCCTGTGTAAATAAAAGAGGTTCTTATTTCCTAATTTTTCTGGCTAGCCACACTGCAGTACTCTCTGTGCCGCTGCCAAAGGGAATGCGAAGCTGGAACTACACCCAGCTGCTGAAGGATGGCCTTTGTTAGCCAGCCAGGCCTTCCTGGCCATCTTCTGGCACCAGAACTATCATATCCTGATAGAAAGACCTCTGTCTCAGGCTTGAGAGCACTCTCGTCTGCCTAATAGGACCAAACAACAGATTTCTGCCCAGTCTATGTTGCAAGAGGACAGCTGGAAACTCAGTTAGTGGCAAAATAACACCTGTTCAATCATATTTATGGAGAAAGTGCTTTGCTAACAGAAAAGTGAAGTAATACCAGGAGCTATTCCACAGGGGTAGAAAGGAAAAGGCATCAAAGCACAAAGGCACCTCTGTGATACTAGCAGCCAGCCACTCATGTGCCAACCCCAATAGTCATGAAGCCTTGAAAGTGATCTTTATCCCCAGTGCTGCTCACTGAATTAACAGAACAGCTTCTCAACAAGGTGGCTTGCCACCAGCAGAAAGCCTATGACATATACACAGTTGGGCTGGATTTATTTGCAAAGAGAAAAGGAGCACACCTTCTCACACACAAACACGAATCTTTCATTTGGCAAGCACCACCCAAACTCTTAACACTTAAAGATCTAAATCCGGGGGCTTCAATGCTTTTGAAAACCTCACTTCTAATTGTTCAAAAGAAAACTAAATCCTAAATAGTAAAGATTACTGGGACAGATTTAAGTTCCTTTTTCATTTTTAGTTGTACCTTTAGTGCTCTATAAAGTTATAGAGACAAGTTATTGCTTCTGCTTATTCTCCAGGATGGTCACAGCCAACTGCCAATCTCTTTCCTTCTCAAAGTAGAAAGCAAGTTCTCTCTTTAAAGGCTCTTAGGCTGCTTCCTAAGAGAGCTATAATATTGCTCCTGATTCAGATAAGGATGCATTGTCTATCAACCAGCCAGTCAGCAGATGGATCCATGGAGCAGCTATAGAGCCATGGTAGCACAGTGGCTAGAATGCAGTACTGCAGGCTATTTCTGCCGACTGCCGGCTGCCAGAAGTTTGGCAGTTCGAATCTCACTGGCTCAAGGTTGACTCAGTAATTCCATCCTTCCGAGGTCAGTAAAATGATTATTTGTGGCAATATGCGACTCTGTAAACCACTTAATAGGGGGATGTAAAACACTGTGAAGCAGTTATATAAGTCTAAGTGCTAGTGCTATAGGACCCCACTTAAAACAGCTGTTCCTTTGCCCCATTGCTTTCCATCATTTCTCTATCAAAATTAAGGGGTACTGCTTTTACACTGACATTTGGTTGCTCTTGAAAAGACCTGTTAGGATGGAAAATACCACAGAATCGTGGGTCTATGGAGCTGATTGGAAATCAAGAAAGCACCCAGAAGAATATAACAAGAAATCATGGGAATAGAAAAGTTTGTTGAACATGTCAACTCAAAGGCTTTTTAAAGATGTACAGTCTTTTTCAACATATGATCTCCTAAATATGTGCAGTGCAGCAAGGATGGCAATATGCAAGCTAATTTATATGATCCTATTATCCTTTCTTGTCTGCAGAAACATGTTTTATGATGAAGATGCTAGAATAACCTTCTCCATCCTGGTGCTATGTCTGATCTTGTTTCAAATGATTCTGTTAGTATCTCAAAAGAGCACAAAACAGAAGGCTAAATAAAGCTGCTCTAATAACAAACAAGTTTAATACCCAACCAACAGAATCAGGTGCCTATAACTAAGTCTGGGTGCCTACTAATGTACTAACTAATGCACAACAGTCCCACATAACTGAGACGTTCATGGTTGGTTGCCACAGAAAATACATTTGTAGCCTAACTATTCCTGTCATCATTATAAATCCAGAAATGTTAAAGGTCAGGGGCCAAAAAAAACTGTCCCAGGGCACAAGTATTCCTTTCTTTGGCTGCAGCAACATTCTTGGAGACACCACGGATGTATTTTGACTACGCACGTTAGAAAGCTGGTGGCCACTTAACTGCTTTCTATCTGCTTACCTGGGATGAACTTCAACTAATTTCTGTACAGCACAATCTTTTTCTTGTTAATAAAAATAAAACATTTTCTTTTGTTTTTCTAGGTTGCAATATCAGTACACCATTCAGGGATTCGACACTTAAGGATGCTAGTAGTTGAGCAACACTTTTCCTGACAATATATAACTCAGCCCACTCAAATTGCTGATGGGAAGGGACAGATCTCTCTACAATTCCCAGTGCTGCTTATTAAATTGTCCCACCAGGTAACCAGTGTAGTCGATTACCAGTATGTCTAAATGTGTAGGCCTGCTTGAAGAAATATCTCGATTCCCACTTTGAACTGTAATGGCAAAAAAACATATTACTTTCTTAAATTAGGAGTCGACAAGCAGCCTACATCAGCCAGATTACTACATGATCAAACAGAAAATACAGCACATTGGAGAGCCAGACACTTCCCTGCTGCAGGTCTTGCTGATATATTTTTGCTACCTGGGCTAGTTAAGGGTAACAGTGGACCTATCCTTGAGACCATAACTGTCCTTAGGCCCAAGGGCCCAGTATGATATATGTCCAAGTACAACCTAGTATGGTTTCTTAACAGACACAGAATTTACAACAATGGTTACTTTTGAAGAAAATATTGTACAGAAAAAGAATTGACAAAGCAATAATTTTAGCCATGGGACAAAACCAGGCATACCTATATTTCATAATCCTACGCTTATATACATATTTATGCTTACACAAACACAAAAATAGACAATACTATACACGCAGAAAGATGCACATATATACTTCTGACACAGTTGCAATGCAAAATTAAATGTTATTAAGTACAGAACTAATAAATCGCATCAACTTTGTTAATAAATAAGAGAAATGGTAGATTTCTGCTGCTTTACTGCTTTTATCAAAGAATACGGCTGCACCTGGGATTTTCTATATCTCAAGACTTAAAATTCATTTCAGATTTCAGGGTATGGTATATTTTATAAAGATTTAAATATAACTAATTAGTAGAAAAGAACCTCGAAATATGATATGAATGACATTAAACAATTGTACAAATAATAAAGAAAACAATGCAAAATGAAATCAAATATTGGGCATACATATATTATTAATGGGAATATTATGCTCTTATGAAGACACCAGCTGATATATGTTGATAATAAAGACATATAACAATTGTACACTTTATTTCATCAAATTGTTAGCTCTTAATGACCACAAAGATTGTAGAATTACATAATTAATTTTATCCAACATCATCATTTGGAAAAGCTTAGCATCCATTGTCTATACAGTTCAAAGTGATTCCAAAACATGAGGGGGCAGAATATGTGCATAAATTTTTATGCAGACACTACAATAGGTTAAAGTCATAGGCTCCACTTTAAGTAGACGCAAACAATATTACACAATTTGTCCCACATGTTATCAAACACACACATGTAGTATAGATATATATATATACTATAGTGTGCATATAACTACAACTTTAATAATACAACCATTATATTTTTATATCATTACCCTATACTGAATTTACTAATTTGTCTTATAACTTATTCAACTGCTTTGACAACTAATACCCCTAGTGTTAGTTATAATACTAATAATGGGCCTTCAAAAGAAAACTATGAATTTTAGCAATTATTTATAATTTACAGATGTTTTTAAAAATCTATCAATATTGGAATACTATTTTGGGAGTTTCCATTAAAAGTAACAACAGTTGGGCTGCTCATGGGAGAAACTTAAAAAGGATTCTGTATTAATAGTTTCTGTTTGGACACTATGAAAAGAAAGGAATACATATTTCAGAATCATCAAATAAGCTATCTGAATCGCCTACAGTGATATAAACACATGCATAAATATTTGAAATATTCTTCTTATATTATGGGAGCATCCTCATTTTCTACAATATTTTTCTGCTGATGTCAACTACTGAATAAGGTACTCTGTGTAAACATACAATTTTCCTTTTTTTGTTGTTGCTTAAATAATACAGAGAATTTCAATGTGCTTTATTTTATGCTACTATAATTTTAAAAATGTACTATATTTTCTCCCCTTAAAAAGATTAAAATATCTAAGAACAAGTACACAAGAAACTTACAGATACAGATGATATAAAAAGGTTATAGTGAACATCTATTTTATTATTTATTTGCTTCCTTCAAAAATTTGTACAATATCTTGTTCCAAGATTCCAAGTTTACCAAACAGCAAAGCTATAAAAGAATAGTCAGCACGAATTTGATAAAATTCATTAGAACTATCGTTATAACAATATAAATAGAACAAGTATCTGCAATCCGCCCCCCTAATCTTTTTATTAGTCAAAGGAAACATCTAACTGAAACTAAAAATTGTAAAAACAAAACCATGTAGGATAATCTACCATACAAATAGTTCCTAATAAATGGAAGGAATTCTTGGTTAATGACATGAACAGGTTTCCAGAAGAAAAACTCTTTTAATTGATATTTGTAAGTGAAGAAACAAACAAACATCTATCTATCTATATACTACTAAAACTCTTGTTCTATAACCTATAACTCATAGGACAATAATTTTTGAACCAAGGCACCTCAAATAAACTAACTTACAGAGTATATCCAAAATCTAGGGACCCATGACTCACATGGAATTGAAATTTGGTATTTTTTATAAAATATTATATTATATTACATTAATACAAAATGTCATAAAACACTTCCTGTGGTCAATTGCTTGTCTTTTGCTGTGTTATACAGTTTAACATGGGCTACTTTCAAGGCAAATACCTCTGGATATCTCCCTGAATTTTTAAGAAATTTTTAAGACATTAGAAGCTTTGCCATTGTTTAAGCCATTGAGGAATTTGGTAAGGAAATATCTCAGAAATGATGACCCAACAAGCCACTAGTTATTTAGCATTAAAATATCAATTAAATTCAAGTCATTACCACCATCATCAAAATTGTCTCCCATTTACCCCTCATGCTAGGTGGATAGTGGCAATCCTGAAATGCTACTTGGCTGAACAATACAAGTTGAAACATAAGGAAGGGATGTCAATCATTTTTTTTAACTAACTATATTCCTACATCTAGTTGATACGTAATAATTTGTTTACTTTTGTTTAATTTTGAGATCGGTTGCTTTTTAAACTGCTTATTCTAGTTTCTA
The DNA here is from genome assembly GCF_049901715.1 of Pseudonaja textilis. Taxonomy (NCBI): domain Eukaryota; kingdom Metazoa; phylum Chordata; class Lepidosauria; order Squamata; family Elapidae; genus Pseudonaja; species Pseudonaja textilis. Next base: position 155,429,283 of record NC_141992.1, read on the forward strand.
AATCAGCCCCATGGTCATGTGACTGTAATTTGGACATTTGGCAACCAGCTCAGACTTCAAAAAGTTGCAGCATCCTGTGGTCACATGATTGCAATTTGTGACTTTCCCAGCCAGATATTTCCAGCAGGCAAAATCAGTTGGGAAAGTTAGATTAATAACCATTGTAAAAATGGTAGCACATTAGGTCAGGTCACATTATGAAACACTTAATAACTGCATCACTTAGCCATTAAAATTCCAGTCTCAATTGTGGTCATAAGTAGAGGACTACCTGTGGTTGAGCAATTCTGGCCTGCAAATAAGCCAAACAGATTGTTGATAGCAACAAGTTACAAAGCAAGATTTCCAATGAAAATTAGGCAGGAGGATTAATATGGGAAAAAAGTCATGTAAGTTCCCAAGTGATTGCATCTATGACTTTATAGGTAATGAAGACAGCTACACAATTATTTACAATAATGTTTAATTTTAAAAACATGTTATATGATATCAGAACTAAAATAATTATATATGAATCCATAAAAACAGAGTTTGCAGTAATAAAAGACATAACCCACCTTTTATGCGTTTCCCAAGAAGAGGCAAGCAGATAATCTTCAATTACATGTTCCAAAAAGAAAGACTATACTTCCCATAAATAAAGAATAAATACCATCATTCCCAAGAGAAATGGAAATGAGATTTTTAAAAACCCAGTTATGAGTATTCTGTTAAATATTTGTCCCTTACTTAGAATTACTGTATTAACAGTAAGAGCTCAAAGTGCATGTTAAATAAAAAACTATTCATGTGTCAATAAAGCAAGCTCTATTCTCTGAAACAATAACAGTCATCTGATTCTCCTATCTTATGATCCAGCTAATTGTAGGTAAATAAAAGTGTCATTGTTTCTCCTTAGTGCTAAGTAGAAGTCAGTGTAATAATAGATTGTATTATAATTGTATCATTAACAGTATTATCTTTGCTACTTAGTTTCAATATTAAAGGTATGCAAGCTTTCTCAGTGTGGTTAAAATTTGGTAGATGCAGCTGATATTTTCCTATTCTTACATATGGATTCCATTTGGAAAAGACTGCTGGAATAAGGGGTGTTTTCACAAATGTGAATATATCTTTACTTTGTTTATGGCTGCATCTTAATTCCATATTTGGAATGGAAGCAATGTGTGGAATTTAATAAACGAAGCCTTTGTCTCTCAAGGCTGAAAAAGGGAAAGCAGTAGCAAAAGGTATTTTTAAATTATTGTTTCATTTGCATCTTGTCTAAAATCTTCTGAGACAAGGTATCTTATCTCTAGTTACTAGAGAGTATTCAGCACCAAAGTATATGACATGCATACATATAACATACTTTCTAACTCTCTTGTATTTTAAAAGACTGTCTTATCTGCTCAGGCTGGATTATTTCACTAAGAACAACTCCATACTGGTTAGTGTTGTATGGTCAGAATTAATGTTAGGGTAAGAGGAATCAGCAAATCTGTTCGATTCTTAGAGTAGTATTTAATCTTTCTAACTTCTGGAATTATTTTATCCTTCTTGTTTTATTACATAGACTAAGTAAAAAGAAAAGGATAAGAAAGCTGAGGATCATCCTATGCTGTGCATGGAGACCCCAGGCTTCCTCCATCTTTATGATTCCATACAAAGCGGTGGGGGGGGTGGGGAGGAGATACTTCAACATTATTTTATCCAAGCAAAAAAGGTTCTCTTCATGCCAAAACTGTGTCCTAGAAGGGATTTGTCTGGGGAACTCATCTGTCAGATTCTTTAATGTTGGCAATAACTTCAACCTTCTAATGCAATTGGCTATTACATGCGTACCACTATAGGGCTCTGCAATTATAATGAAATAAAATACAATCAACATCTTGGAGGGGAACAACTCAGGGGTCTGGTACATGTGGTATTCAGTTCTTGACTTTGCCTGTTATGTGGCACATGTCAAAGAGAAAGACTCTCTTGAGCTGATCTTCTGTATGGATGATTATACAGACACTATGTATTTTTCTTGACAAACACAATGGCTTCTCATTGCAGAGAATCTCCTACTGAATTTTCACTTCTCATTCTATTCTGTAGGGAATTTCCTGACAGAGACCCACCCAAGTATTCACTAAGTCTAATCTTGATTAGCCCTTTCAAGATTAGTTAAGGTTGGCTAAGTGCTGCCATCTGCTGTGACATGAACAACATAGTAATACCAAAAGTACACTTCCATCTATTGGCATGAAACTTCTGCATAATGCACACATAAGGTGCATGCATTTAATGTTTGACAATCTGTCCACAAAACTCAAATAAAATAATCTAAATGTTTAACAGAACAGAAAAACATCTAATACATACTGTACATTTTTCATAACCTGTCAAAAAAAGGACATATGAGGATTACATATGTACTAACTCTCCATAGCAAAGAATGTAAAACATAATCATAACTCAACTATGTAGAGAATATTTTATCTCCAAAATGATCCTCAAATCTTTGAACTCACGTTTGAATCACTCTTCATCAAAATAGCTTAAACCAATCTGTACCTATTTGTTTTATTGGTTAATGTATTCTTCAAATTTTCCTGGCTCAGGCAATTTTTAAAAAAGAATATCATGGAATGTAGGAAAAAATCAAATGAAAATACATTAAAACATCCTGTTGAATCATGGAAGACTCAAAAATGGCCATTTAATGTTAAAAGCATTTTATACGCTTTAACCTTTGAGTGTCTTCTGTATTAGTGGTAGCAAAGAATTCCTGGTTGGCTGCTAAAAATGAATGAATGGCACATCTGTTCTGTGTGCATAGTCTACAACTTTTGGCTAAACTGAAATAAAAATGTATGTTCTGTATAGTTCAATTCTTTTTTCTGATCTCTTTTAACATAGGTAAATATAGCTTCATGCAGGCATCCTACATATTTCCTTAGTTGCTTAAAAAGAGGCTGGGGTAATTCTAAATTAGAAAACAGCAGGAGAAGAAATGGTTAAGGCTATATAATGCTCTACCTCTCGTCTACCAGTCTTCGCTTCAATTTTGAAATGCTTTTAGAAGGAAAAAAGAATTGTTGAACAACCCATAATGCGCACTTCTGAATCTCAATTAAATTTCTAAGAATCAGCATCCCTAGCAGCAGGATAGTATGTAAAATGTTAACCTAAAATAGCAATTTGGGAAAGAAAAAACAGCAACATCTCTAAACTTTCCCTTTAATAGAATCACAAATCTTTAAATTGCGTAGTATTTCTCCCACCATCAATAGTTAGTGAAACATTGCTTGAAACCATTAAACTGACATATTTTTGTTGAGGAACAGGAAGGAATACTTATGAAAAAAAATCACAATAATTTTATCAACAGGATAAATAAAGATGCTAATTTTTTTAAAAAAAAATTGCTTACATGTTTTACCACCATATCGTTTATTTTTTCAGTTTTGCCTTCATGCAAATTTAATAGCATGCTCCTATCAATATCTATTTAAAAGTGCATCCTATGAAATTCAATGAAACTTTCATGTTTCTATAGCCTTAAATGAAGGCAAACATCACAGGCTCAAAATATCTACTTTTAACCTTCTAAATTGCATGTCGTCTCTTAAACTATGATTTACAATGAAGTTGAGTGTGAAAGCAATTGCACTGCATTACAAACAAACAAGTGTACAAATTAATTCAGAAAGCAGTAATTTCAAAATTTTCTATGTTTAACTGTGTACTGCATTAAATTACTTTTTCTGTACAAATTAATTTACTGCATCAGTGATCGATGTTTATGTTTAGGCAATTTTATTTCTCAGTATGGTAAAATTAGACCTAATAGTTGCAACCTGTTATGTCCAATCTGTCACTGAAATTCAAATAGCTTTTTTATATTATTCAAGGAGCAATTTGAGGAGTGAAAACCATCTAAAACTAGAAGGCAAATAATTCTATTGTAAGAACTCAATAGTCTGTGTCAACAACCACGTCTATGAACGAAGGAACATTTGTGTTATGTGTCTTCTGCAATCTTTTCTTTCCTTTGATATCTTTGACAGCTTCAAGGCTGGTGAGCCATAAATGTGGCCATGTACAATCAGGAGGGAGTGCTTTGAACACCAACTTTTGTTTACATATACTGTTTCTGTATTAGTAAAAAGATATTGGTGAACTTGAAAAGAACTTCATCCTTAATGTTCTCAAAGAATCATTATGTACATGTGTAGAGCTAGACTTGCAAACTTACTATGCAATGGAAAGGCTTGGATTTCAACTTAAAAATGCCAAACAGATTTTTGTATAAATCAGTGACAGGATATTTGAATTCCTGAAGTGCTGTGGGGGGAGGACATTCGCACATTTTTTCTACTTAAATATCAACTAATACAATTGCTTTTTATATTCTGTACTTCATATTTTATATAGTGTATTTTTAATGGTATATGGTTCTTTTTCAGTTTGTTTTTTGTTTTGGTACTCAGCCCAGAGTCACACTGTTTGAGTTGAGCAGCCTTGTAAATCCAGTAAAATCAATCAACCTACTTCTAGCTTCCCAAATTTCTCTTTCCCTGCAAAAGGAATTACTAGTTTCCAATCTCATTCGCAGGGTGATAATTTCTTTAAGCGGTATTTGTGATTATTTGCATTGTTGAGAGTCTCGATGTTGTTTTTACCTACAATGCACTTCATCAGTCTACAAACTTGTTCATTCCTTATCGGCTCTGCTCTAAAGAAACCCTTTTCATTGGAATTAACCCAGAGAAAACCCCCAGAGGTGCTTGTACAATGAAAGACAGGACACTCTCACATGTATCTTGGCTGTATCATAACTAAAAGCTGTGCAAGAACCATGCAGGAAAATCTCACTGAAATGTTGTTCGGGCGGGGGGGGGGGGGGCCATTTTGAATTGAAGTAGTGAAAATAAGTATAGATATAGATAATATATATTTCTATCTATCTCCTATCTTTCTATCTATCAAATTATCACTCCATATTTTCTGTTCTTATATTTTATACATCATATCTATGTATACATACATGCTGCATATATCTTTCTGTATGTAAATATGAATTATTGGATTGTACTACTACAGTATATATTACTGTGGAATGAAAGACTCCTATAAATTAGGAGTTGCATTTTTAAATATTATTAAAATGTGACATGTAATTGAATATTGTTAATGAAAAGCACAGCCATCTGTTGTTATACATCTTTTCATTTTGATAGTCATATTATTCCTCATGTTAATTTTATTCAACTAGCACATGACAACCAACAGAACCACCCAGCAGTTTTATATGGATAGTTCTAATATACTGTACGGACTTTTCCCAGTTCATATTTTTTTCCCCATGTAGAATTGGTAGATGCTAGAAAGGCTTGGAGGATTGTTTTAAAAATTGATTTTCTATTAAATACATTTCTTAGTGATTTCAAAACATCGTGTTGTCTGGATATTTAATCTGCTTAACAATAAAAATTACATTTTTAATCTCCACTCCTTTTTTCCAACCATTGGTAAAATAAATTCCATGTTTGATAATATTCTATGTTCTCTTTCTGCTTAATTTTCAATGTCAATATATCCATTTCAGGCTTGGAGGACTTTTCAAAGACAATGATCATTAAAAGCAGTCACAAGGAAAAGGTATTTGCCTTCCAAAGTATTGTTCTGAGATACTTAGCATTTTTCCCTTTCATTACTATTCTTAAATTTCAACAAAACTTGTTCCATTTGAACAGTTTATTTTTATTTCTGACAAACACACACATATGTTCATGCTTGCAACACATTTATATTATTTCTCTGGATCATTTCTTCAAGTGAAACTACTGTGATTACTACATTTTAATAATTATTAAATTTAATAATTATTTAATTGATAAAAGTTTAATCGTTTTTAAAATGCAGCTTGATATAGGTGGTTTCTAATTCATTCCATAGTAGTAAATCCAATGAATGATATAACCATGAGCATGCTTACTTGATATTTCTATCTAATTGCTGGCTTGTACACACAGGTACAGAGCAATTCTATATACTTGTACTTAAAAGTAAATATTTCTGTTGGCATCTAATCCTGTCTTAGTAATATTTAGGATTAGGTCTACTGGGTCTAGTTAATCTCCGTTTTCAGAAGATTAGCTTCCTCTCTTAATCTATTACTATGTTTTGGAACATCAGCTCATTTATTTCAAAATGTAATGACAGAAAAATATGGATTATGGATTAAAGAGCCAGTAAAACCCCAGTGCCATTACATTTATTTTATTTTATTCTGTTTCAAAATTCTGTGCTATTAGCTTCAGCGTAGAGAGTTACATTATTGTTTTACATCCCACCCTTAATACTTAATAGAAGAAAATAGATACAATGACCAGCATGTGGAAGGAAATCAACCACGCAACTTGTTTTATAATTCATAGTTTGAGGTTAGTCCATCCTAACAGGTCCATCCAACAGCAAAGATCTACAGGGTGGTTTACAGAATAATTTTCCCATTCTGCTTTGACACAACAACAACTAAGAGATTTTAGGATCTCACACATCTCCCTCTTTTCCTCTTGCTCTGCATCGCAACACTCAAACGTGAGATCCTGGAGCAAAGCTGAACAGAATATTGCCTGGTTCTGTGATGATTGAAACAGAATTATAAGTTTGTTCCATTATATTTAAGGGACAATAGAAAATACTATTTGTAACAGTGACCACAAAGTTGAATGAATTTATTGGTAGACTATTGACTTGAGTAATTACTTTTATTATTACTTTATCTCCTCTCTTTTAATGACACCTGCTATATTTCTATATCCTTCAAGAACTTTTCTTTAACTGGTAATTTCTAATTTTAATGCATTATCATACACAGATATATACATATTTTTACACAAATGCGCGCGCGCGCACACACACACGCACACACACACACACACAAATGGAACAGCAACAGGAAATTATGGCCTGCAAAAGAAACAACACAGGATCTGTGTGATTAAATCTACTGTATATTAGGAGCACCACATTAATGCTTTACCTGTTGTCTGTTAGCTCATAGAAAGGAGTGGGGAAAGGAGGGGCGGTTTTGGCAACACAGATCTTTCCCAGAGAGAGGCCCAGATTAAGAGACTGCACAGTCCCAAATTGTATGGAGGAGGGATGGGAGAGGTAGCTACACTCTCTTTCTTCAAATATATCTAGAAGGTTAGAAGATTATAACTTTAGTCTGGAAAGATTCTGTCTATTAGCTGTAAGCAAATAAAAGATTGAAAAGATCTATGAGATTGGGCCTGACATTTTGACTGAAAATTGAATTAAAAAAAATTAAGTTCTCATGTAATGCTATCCTGAGGTTTATATAGGCATTCTACAAGAGGAAAGTCCTACTAATGTTAATTGTTGGGTTTTGCTGTTCCTGAACAGTGATCTATAAAATGTTTGACTAAAGTAGTCTTTTCAAAAGATTTATGTAATATTAGTATTTCCTGTTTCCACTATTTAAGTAAGTGTGTGTGTGTGTCTGTGTCTATATAGCTCTCTCTATAGCTCTCTATGTAGCTCTAATTTTTATACTATAGACCTAAGCACACACACATATGCAGGGGTGGGATTCTACCAGTTCTGACCAGTTCTATAGAACCCCTTGTTAACTTTTTAAGCAGTTCAGAGAACTATAGTTAGAAGAAATCTCCTTTTGTTTCTTTCCACTCTTATTACATTCTTGGCAGACAGCCTAGACTTACTGTCTCCCAAGGAGGGGTTTTTTTCTTAAAGGGGAAGAGTTGTTTTAAGCTTTTTGGACTGCTGTTGTAAAATACTTCCTGGCTAGCTAGAAAGATTGACTTTGAAATGTGAGTTTACATACCCTTTCTGAGTTTTGGTCTAAAACTGATTTTTGGTGAAGTTTAATTCTGTGCTTGATGATGTTTAATCCTGTGTTTATTGATGGGATAATTTTCCCTACTCAGCTTTGTTTGGAAGAAAAAAGATTAATCTCTGCTGTTCCTGAAAAGAAACTGGTTTGAGAAATCTGCTAGTTCCTGTGTCTATTTGTTCTGGTAATTGGTTTAACAAGCAACAACTACTGTTGTGATTTAATTATTTGTATTGTGTTTGAATTTTTTCCTGCCTCATGGTTTCTTTTTCTATCTGCAGAGGTGGTCTTCCTTCACTGCTTTAGTGGTATCTGGCACTGTCCTTTTGGGGGATTACTTCCAAGAGGCAGGATGCAAGCTTGGCACTGATTTTTTTATTTACTGCCATTCTGGGGGCATGTGACCTTTCCTTAAATCTGGATGATTTCCTTGGGATATCTTGTGAGATGACTGAGATCAGCTGGTATCTTTAAGTGGTGCAAATGGATCTAAGGATTGCTTCTCCTGGGTGTGCTTTTTCTGGAGAGCTTAAATGACCTCCCTGCTAAAGGGTTTCATTTTATGAGCAAGAGTTGGCTGCTTGATAGTTATCACTGCATTTTAACTATTTTAATTCCTCAAGGTGCTCTGGCACCTGCCTGATTTGTAACTCTGGCTTGCAGGTATTTTTAATCTAATGATTGGTATGTAGGGCAGCTTTTTGCAAGCAAAAAAGCTTTTTATATTTTTGTACAAGTAATCCTTGACTTACAACAGTTCAATTAGTAATCATTCAGAGTTACAATGGCACTAAAAAAAGTGGCCTATGACCATTTTTCACACTTACGACCATTGCAGCATCCCCACTGTCATGAGAGGCCAGGTGAGGAGAAGCGGCCCTTGACGTGAGTGATGTTGAGTTGGCCGTACCCACCCAGTCACATGACCAAGCCACACCCATCAACTAAGCCGTGCCCACAGAACCGGTTGTTTAAAAATTTGAATCCTACCCCTGAGGCCCACCCTATTCACCAGGATAATGCACAGTCTATCACAAGATTGAATTCCTATAGGTCATCATGGAGAACAGCTATTGACTTAACATCTACTAACTTTAACCCAAAAATGCTTGGAGAGAGCACTGGTCCAATGCACCTTCCTGTGGCCTGACCATTAGTGAGTCACCTGGTATTTATTAAACTGTCTCACTTTGTCTGGTCAAAATTGAGCAGAATTAGGTATGATACTGTAAGAAGTACCTGTGCTCTATCAGTGGGGATGGAAACAGAGGTGGTATTTAGCAGGTTCTGACCAGTTCTGGAGAACTGGTAGCAGAAATTTTGAACCGGCAAATACCACCTCTGACTGGCCCTGCCCCCATCTATTCTCTGCCTCCTGAGTTCTTTTGTTGCCCTACACAGGAGCACGGAGCTGGAAAGCAGGTTAGTGGGGTGGTGAGGGAATAGGGATTTTATAGTATCCTTCCCGTGCCATGCCTACCAAGCCACGCCACCCCACTAAGCCATGCTCACAGAACCGGTAGTAAAAATGTTTGAATCCCACCACTGCACATATGGGTGTATTAAATTTTGCTTTTGGTTTTTAACTGCAATTGTATAAATTTTAAAGAATGTGGGGAAAACATGTTTTTTCCTATAGCAAGATATGAATTTACTCATTAGTATAACATACACTGAAACTATTCACATGATATGTCTTTCATTACTGTTTACATTTTACTATCAATATTTGAAATTGTAATTGATACTGGAAATACTATTTTTTTCAGTTCAATCAGTTTTCCCATACAGCCATAGCTACTTCAAATTTTAAAACTATATATTTTTGATAATCCATCAATTCAGCAACACTTAGTTCCATTTTGTTTTACAAATTTAGTATCAGTCCAGTGCTACTGAAGTACTACCATTTTTGTATTGTTTGCACTATTTTTCATATCCTAAAATCCTACTCAAATCCATATAAATTTACATGGGAATTAATTTATTATCATAGTAGCCTCTTAATGGATAAACAATGCAAAAAGAAAAAAGCAATGCAAGGAAACAAGTAATTCGCTTGTTGAAAGAAAACGAAATCCATCAGAAGTGAGGATACTGCAGTAAAGATTTATAGGTCCTAGTTGCCTCAAGGGATGTAAGAAAGCTCATACAAATCCTGAAAAATTACTTTCAGTTGTCTACTAAAAAAAGTAACACCTAAAAGTTTAAAAGTGAGCACTTTTAATGCTCTTCTGCTACTGACATTCCTTGAAAGAATCTGTTCAGTTTAAAGTAGTCAGTCCATATGTTAGCCTGGAAAGAAAAATCAGAAGTTGAAATTTGAACACCAGAGGTTAGGGACAGGGTTAAGGAACGGAGCTCAAAGCCAGCTAACCTTGCTATGTTTTTGTGCCATTTCAATCGATAAACTCACCCTATTTGAGGGGCTAACTCATACAATTCACATAAAAATGTTAGACAACCACAAGTTATGCAAATTACCAATTAGAAATAGCCTTCCAAATCCATGTTTAATGTAGTCCTTGGAACAAACAGCCTGCGCCTTCCAATTGCCATTTCTCCCCCTTACACAAAGATGATTTTGCCAACCAGTTTGATGAAAAGGAAGTGAAAAGCACATATAAAAAGGTAGCAGATGCAAAAACAAAAGGAGGGAGGCCATAAAGCTAGCAAGGAGAGGCCAACTGAAATAAACAGGACTCTGAGCATGTTTTAGAGGCACCCAGCAAGGAATTCTGACAGTTCATCTTGGGGAGAGGTTCAAAACTGAGAACAAAACACTTTTTCCCTTCGCCTGTTCCCGATCAGGCCATGCCCAACTCAGCTGACAGTTAAGTCCCAGGAAGGGACAGAACAAGCACATCTTCTCACAAACATGGCCCTCACATTTGAAAGGTCGAATTCTCTAAAGCTTTGCTTTTGGGGACTTTTTTCCCCCTTCCAACAGATTTGGATTCCAAATACCTTGCTTGAACCTGTCTTGAGAAAGTACACTCAAGTGCTGCACCTGTTTTAGTTCCTGGATCTAGTTTAAACTAAGCCTAGTTTGAAATACTTTGCAGGCAGGGAGCAAGCAGCAACAATGGCAGAAGCAAGCATGCCATGGCCAATGGTCAGAATCCTTCAGAAGCACAACTGGTCCTAACCATGAGGATATCACTGGAGGAGAGCTGTGGAAAAAAATTAGGATGAATCTGTCAGCATCTCTTCCAACTTGCAAACTTTATGAAAGGGCATAAGCTGTAGCTCATTTCATCAAATTAATGTCTTAAAATCCCACTATGTTTGTTGAAAGCTTCTGATATTAACAGAAACTTTTCATGTATGTGAGTTCAACAATTTCATGGTAGGTTCCTCACAGCTAGGACAATTGTCATGTTACATAGTTAATATGTCAAAGCACACTTAGATGCAGAAAAATGTTTCTTTTTTAAAAAAAATGGGTAACAGAAGGAGCCAGTCTTTTGACCTAAGAACCTGGTTTGCACATACAACTGAGACATAATCTAGTTTCTTTTGGCTGATGGTCTAGATTTACAAAACAACAACATACATTTACATAGATTACATACAACATACATAGATTTACAAAATAACAACAACATTTTAGAGCCTAATATTATTCAGGCTGCCTTTTACATAGAACATTAGTTATTGCATTCTCATTTTTTATTTATATATCCTCTTGGTTTTGTAAATCAACTTGAGCTCTAGCAAAAAACCTACTTTCTTCCTTCAGGGTTTGCCAAGCTTCATGCTCAGCTGATTCTATTTATTCATTTTAAGATTAAGATTCCTTTAACTTTTTGAAGACTTTAAATTTAAGTTTGGCTGCAATCCAATTCTCTACCTGGAAATGTGATCTCCTACAAACAAAGATAAACTGAAATAAAAACACACTGGGAAGCCAGGTAAAGAGGTGAGAAGTGGATTCATTAATTTGCCTTCTAGGACAACCATTTTGAAGAGGTGCCACCATTGTTTCTGAAATTCCAAATGGTACAAAGGTTCCTAATTGTTTAGAGATTAATTTAGGATATTGTATCTTTAGGTTGACCTAGGATAATGCATCAGACAGTACAGTGGCTTATTTAACAATCCATTTTTATTGTTATATGTGAACATTGTCAAGGTATTATATACAAATTTCCAAAAATAAAATAAGCAAAAATAATATTGACTGTAAACTGAGGGCATATACCAGTCTAGTATCTGATTTTTTCCAATATAAACAATACTGCACTTCAGTAGTCAGATTGACATTAGTATTTGAACATAGATCTTTTAACATTTATAATTTATTGTGCATTACTATTCTAGGTGAAATGTTCATATGTATTGCTAGTCATGTATAATATGCTATATGCTAAATAACACATACATACATACATACATAGCAAAAATAGCCAATTAGAGATTGAGGAATGCTATTCAGCACCTTTATTAGGATTACAGAGGAGCTAGGTGTTTTAGTTCAATTTGGTTGTGATATTCTTGAATGAAAGAAACAAAATATTATCAAAAAAAATGATTATATGAAAGTAAGTCTAAAAATTTAATTAATTTGGTTATACAACATTAATTATTATGGGTGTTTTTAAAATATATATCCAGAAAAACAGAGAGTTTTTAAAAAGAATCTGTTCTATTTAAAAGTCTGAATTTTAAGTTGCTGTGGCAGTAAAGAATAGACTGACAGCCTTTGGGGCCTAGGAGAGTGTTGGCATTACACAACCGTCATCGTGTCATTGGTAATATGCCACTGGCTTTGCTATTTAGAGAGTGGAATGGTTCTGAAAGCTTATACCATGTCTGACTTTTATTCTTGTGAATTCTTGGCTTTTGTTTCGTAGCCTTTAACATATGCTCATTTTCATGCCATAATGCAGTCTTCCATGGAGTTAACAAGTTTGCTTTTTATCTTCCTATTCATCAGACCAGGATGTGCAGATAGACATAATATAGAGATAGAAGAACACTAGGAAAAATGGATGAGATTTTTGCTTGAATTGACATTTTTAGTGAAATAATAAAATTGAATAAAAAAAATTTAGTGAAATAAAACAAAAAAAATGCATAATAAACTAGAAGACAATATTTACTACATTTGCATATAGCATCATGGGACTGTCTACTTTTAACCCAGTGATCTACTTTTATTCATATTTGAGAGGTTTTTTTTCTTTGAACACCAGACTTTGCCAGCTCTTGCATTAGTGCTATGACACTTCCTTAGTTTTAAGAAGAGTTTATTACCTACCGTAGTAAGTTGGAAAAATTTTTCTGAAAAATATAAACCAACATTTTGATGCATGCGGAACTAACTAGATGAAGCTATAAGTTTCAATATCTGGAAATAGTGACAGTAAAGTACAATTTAGTCTCAATAAATGTTATTTCATTAATAAAATGTGGGCTTTTTTAGACACTCATTCCTAAATAGAGTACAATGGCTCACAGTCACTAAAATACTTATTCCTGAATTTGTTTAATTATTTTTAAATGATTATTTCTCCAAGTTCATAACACTTTTGGCAACAATAAGCTTTTTTTCTGAACAGCTTGATAATGAATTGCTACAGACTGCTACAGAAAATGAACTAATATTATCATTCTCCTGGTTGAAATGATGATGTTTCCAATCAGTTAAAATTGCCAGCTTCTAAACATTTAAAGTATGAAAACTTGCATTTTGATAATAACTTTTATATACTATTATCCCAGTCAGTTTCCAAAAGAACCTAATTTGTCAAGATGATGCATTAAGAATTTTATTTTATTACTTGTTTGCAGAACAAATGGCTCCTCCTCAAACTTCACACTTTTTGCAGGCTTATTTCAGAGTATTTTTGATTTATCTTATGAAAATTAAACTCACATTTTTTCACTGACTTAGGAGATTTTCTCTCTTGCAAATGGAACTGAGAATTTCTTTCCTTACAAATAAAGAGAAGAATACAGAAAAAAGTCTCATTATATTTTTAAAAAAATCATGTACATTCTTCCTTGTCTGATAGTGTGCCCTTTTTTATTTCAGCTCACAAGCTAGAGGTGGATAGTAAGCAATGTACCGCCCTAAGCAAAATTTTGAAAAGGTGGTATTGTTGCTATAGTCTACTATGAATCAAAAATACTGCTTACTAAAAATTGCACAGCAGAAGGAATGCCAAGGTAAAAAGGGATAAGAGATTGGAGATGGAGACAACTGGATGAGAAGATAATGGCAGGAGCTTGGATGTAAAAAAAAAAGAAACTACCGGACATCCTATCGTATGGTTGGAAGCAGGGAAAATATATTTTCTCAGTTTGTTTTATTCTAAGAAGCCCTAAAATTGGCTTGACCCCTCCTTGCTTTTGGCTATATTCAGGGACCCTGAATCAGTTCACCACCATCTTCTTTGTTTTTATATCTAATTTTTTATAAAGAAATAATTCCTCAACTAACAATCAGTTTTTTAAAAGGTAATAATAAAATTGAGAATACTATGGAGGCTTTGGCTTTTCATTTTCTATTTCCATATGCAATTGCCAAATTGTCTTCTCTGCTTTTTCTGTAAAACTGCAGATGTCTTCTTATTAATCAAGATCCTAATACATTCCAGATGAATAAACAATGTTGGAGCTATATCATGTTCTACCCTTTTTAAACCCAGGATTTATTAGCAGAACTTGCTCAAAATTCTCTTTAACTTAAAAAATATGGCTTATTGTTCCTTGCTTCTAAAGCAGACACTTAATAAATGCACTTACAGAAATACCTTTTTTAAAACAGCAACACACAATTCAAGACAATAATGAAGTATGCCCTGTAACTCTAAGCTTGAAGTCTCATAGTTAATGCAAACCAAATCTTTAAAATGCTTAAAAGAGCAAGGATAACTGATTTGGGTACAACAAATTTGTGAAAATGCTATAGCACTGAAAACTCTTAATATTCATCAGTGTCGCCTAAAATGCTAAGTGAAATGCAAAACTATTATTTTAAAGAGCAGTTTGGTACACACAACAGAGTGTTTTCCTCAGCATTACTCCACATAAAAAGGAGTAATTTAGAATTTATAACTTAGCATAATTTTAATTAATACATACTGTAATGCATGTTTTATGTTGCTAATATCTTTCCTGAAAGTTTAGCTTGTAATCAAGCCACAATTTAAACACTGAATTACCCACAGCAATCACCCTTTCATAGTTTAACTTCTAGAAATGAAGAAAAACCAGACATGTATTAAACCACATGTGTGCAGGCAGACATTTATAACTATAGAACTATGAAGAAATAATTACATAGTACCAAGTATAAATTGTTCCAATGCATGAATAATAATAGTTTATTTCACAATTCACTGAAACATATTACAGCTCCCAACTTCTAAGCACAATTTTAAATGTATTTTTTTCGATGTACAAGGCTTCAAAAGGTTAGTACGATAAGAAATCATTTTGACTTAAACAATGAAAAGAGCAATCTGTGGAATATTGAAGAAAAGATAGTTTAAATGGTATTGAATAATAATTACTATAAGAAGTCATAGATACCTTTATTTGCTTTATAACTGTATGTATGTATGTATGTATGTATGTATGTATGTATGTATGTATGTATGTTTGTTTCAATATTCACTTTGGGTAAACCATTCTTTATGATAATGAAAGATTTAGTATTTCCTTAAACAGTGAATAAATATTATAATTGGAAATCTTGAAAGTATTTTGTTCTTTAAATGAAGTACATGTGAGTTGCAAAATATCCAGAAATAAGAGAAAAATTCATCAGAATAAATCATTTGTTAAAACTAATACAGGTAGTGAATTATTGGCACTGCCACAGAAAAGAGAAGCACCTCAGACTGAAAATTCACATTTGATAGTGATGGAAATAGTTGAATTAAACAGTTTGTAGACCTGAGCCTATTTTGACTAAATGTGTATTTGGGGATAGATATTAAAACTTTTGTCTTTTATTCCAAAGAAAGTAATTTCAACACTAATTACTAATTACTAAAGGCTTCTCTAGGTATGGCTAATAGTATTTTTGGAGCCAACACAAAGAAACAAAAAATAAAGAAAGCATATACTCTATTTAATTGTTTCAGTTAAATATATAGAGGTACAAAACTAGGTTGCAAGATAGTATTTCCAAATATTTAAAAACTCTCAGAATTTCACATCAGAATGATGTGCTAAATGTGAAAAAGTGTGAGGTGGAGTGTTCAAAGTCATTATACTTAATGGACAATGATGATAGAATTGGCAAATATCTCTTTTGATGAAATGCACTAGAACCTGGCTGGTGCTTAATGAGCCATTGATTTTCTACACCTATTACAAACACTTTTTTTATGCCTTGGACTTGGTGATTAACACCCAAGAATTGGCACATGGAGCTCCATTTCAGAGAATTCATGCTTATGTACAAGTTCCACAGGAACACAACAGCCACCATTTCACAAATGATCTACCTAATGCATGCATGGAAGATCAATATATTTAGGAATATCTTTACTATAAAGTAAAAGAGATAAGTGTATTTATTTCCTATTGATCTATCCCTCTAGTGAATGAGTAGGAGACATCATGGACAAACTCTACTTTGAGAAATCTTGGTGAAGCTTGAGGCACTAGATAAATTGCAGAAAGACAGAAATAGAAAAAATATGCCATAGAGTTGCCCATTTCTTTTATCCCCATGTGTTCTGATTCCTATAATATTACTTGATTTGTGCTATGCTGTAAAAATACTTTTAACGTCTGCTAGACAATAAAGTAAAATTGAAAGATATTGTTAAATAAAATTAATAATGAGATAATGGCTTAGATCTGATTCAGACATTCCATCGTGCAATATGTATATGGGAGCCTACATGGAAAAATTTTGAAACATGACGCAGAAACAGTGAGAAGATGTAAGGCACCTTTATATTAAACATGGTTTTACCATCACATCTAAATTGTGTCACAATAATGAGTGAGTTTAAATTAGTCTGACCTGTCCTGTTCTACATATTAACTGACTTTAAGCAGATATGACAATTTTATAAGTTTGGTCAAGTTCATCATTATAAATTAATCATCAAAATTTGATTTCTTCCAATTACATGCATTTTATACAGACAGAGTTTTATTTATGCATGTATATATCTAAATTTAAGGTACCCTCCCTCTGAATTCCTGACTGAAGAGCATGTTTCAATAACTACAGATGAACTAACACAGAAATGAAACTTTGGCTTAGAATGTGAGCCCAGCAGTAAATAACTTCTCTTTCTTACAGAGTGATTTCACAGCAGGGATTTGGGAAGATGCATTCCTTGAACTACTGTATTCCCACTGTTGTGACAAAATGGCGCTAACAGTGAAATGTGAAATCAGATCTTCTACTAGTAGCCTGTAACTCCCAACTTTAGAGCCATCTAATCTGGGGGGTTCATATTCACACTAGAAATAAAACTGAACAACTATTACTTTATAGTTAACCTCAGATGCTGAACATCCACAGTACTCTTAATCTAGAAAACATGAATTACACTGCTCAAAAAAATAAAGGGAACACAAAAATAAGATATCCTAGATCTGAATGAATGAAATATTCTTATCAAATACTTTGTTCATTACATAGTTGAATGTGCTGACAACAGAATCACATAAAAATTATAAATGGAAATCAAATTTAGCAACCCATGGAGGTCTGGATTTGGAGTTGCACTCAAAATTAAAGTGGGAAAAAAACACTACAGGCTGATCCAACTTTGATGTAATGTCCTTAAAACAAGTCAAAATGAGGCTCAGTAGTGTGGGTGGCCTCCACGTGCCTGTATGACATCCCTACAATGCCTGGGCATGCTCCTGATGAGATGGTGGATGGTCTCCTGAGGGATCTCCTCCCACACCTGGACTAAGGCATCCCCCAACTCCTGGACAGTCTGTGGTGCAACGTGGCATGGATGGATGGAGCGAGACATAATGTCCCAGATGTGCTCAATTGGATTCAGGTCTGGGGAACGGGCGGGCCGGTCCATAGCATCAATGCCTTCATCTTGCAGGAACTGCTGACACACTCCAGCCACATGAGGTCTAGCATTGTCTTGCATTAGGAGGAACCCAGGGCCAACCACACCAGCATATGGTCTCACAAGGGGTCTGAGGATCTCATCTCGGTACCTAATGGCAGGCAGGCTACCTCTGGCAAGCACATGGAGGGCTGTGCGGCCCCCTAAAGAAATGCCACCCCACACCATTACTGACCGACTGCCAAACTGGTCATGCTGGAGGATGTTGCGGGCAGCAGAACGTTCTCCACGGCGTCTCCAGACCCTGTCACATCTGTCACATGTGCTCAGTGTGAACCTGCTTTCATCTGTGAAGAGCACAGGGCGCCAGTGGCAAATTTGCCAATCTTGGTGTTCTCTGGCAAATGCCAAATGTCCTGCACAGTGTTGGGCTGTAAGCCCAACCCCAGCCTGTGGACGTCGGGCCCTCATACCACCCTCATGGAGTCTGTTTCTGACCGTTTGAGCAACCACATGCACATTTGTGGCCTGCTGGAGGTCATTTTGCAGGGCTCTGGCAGTGCTCCTCCTGTCCCTCCTTGCACAAAGGCAGAGGTAGCGGTCCTGATGCTGGGTTGTTGCCCTCCTACAGCCTCCTCCATGTCTCCTGATGTACTGGCCTGTCTCCTGGTAGCGCCTCCATGCTCTGGACACTACGCTGACAGACACAGCAAACCTTCTTGCCACAGCTCGCATTGATGTGCCATCCTGGATGAGCTGCATTACCTGAGCCACTTGTGTGGGTTGCAGACTCTGTCTCATGCTACCACTAGAGTGACAGCACCGCCAGCATTCAAAAGTGACCAAACCATCAGCCAGAAAGCATAGGAACTGAGAAGTGGTCTGTGGTCACCACCTGCAGAACCACTCCTTTATTGTGGATGCCTTGCTACCTGCTATGCTTTCCACCTGTTGTCTATTCCATTTGCACAACAGCATGTGAAATTGATTGTCAATCAGTGTTGCTACCTAAGTGGACAGTTTGATTTCACAGAAATGTGATTGACTTGGAGTTACAGTGTGTTGTTTAAGTGTTCCCTTTATTTTTTTAAGCAGTGTATATGCTGTCATAAAAGTATGAACACCTATAAGACTATACAAAGACAAATATCTGAAAGAATTGAAGTTGAGATTTTATTCAATGCTAAATAAAGTTTGTGTGAACTATACTAAACCTCAGAGACTCACAAACAGAGTCTCGACAGGTATGGCATAATGAATGCAAACATTTACATCGTCCCTGATATACAGCAGTAAAAGACAGCTTTCAGTTATCTCTTTTGCATTTTACAAAAACAAAAATCTACCATTCCATGAGTGAGAAAGCAATTAAAAACAAATCAAAGTGGCTACAGGTATAATTAGAGTGCCTTAGATAAATAAATAAAACTGTTAAGACTAGGGCCATATATCATGCTATATCATGGTTTATTTACAATGGGTTGCTGAATAAATCACAGTGTGTTGGTTTATAGGAAGTGATAACCCAAACCATATTATGACTCGGTATGAGATGTGAATGCAGCTATTATCTCAGTCAATCTTGATCCCCAAACCTGATCAAAATATAACAAATATATTCATGATTTTATAGAGCAGGGGAGAGAGAAAGAGAGACAGGGAACACTGAGACAAAGTTTATTTAAAAAAACCAGACCACAAATAGCTGGGTTTGTTGCTTGGAACCAAACTGATGTTTTACAACTAGGAAACATTAATGTCCAGGATTAATAATAATTTGTCCATGGACCAGACAAATAACACTTTCCATTGACTTTCTATTGTTAATTCAAATTACTTGCTTTTTTTCTTGCAGTGAGTGCTAACACTGCTGATGTTACCTAGTTTTGGTAATGAAACATCTGCAACAAATAAGCAAGCTCAGAGAGCAACAAGGACCCCACATTTCAACTCTGAGCTACAAATAATCTCCTTTATTAATAACATATAGGCCCTATTTGAGCTTTTTTATATTTTTCATCTCCAGTAGGGTCAAGGAATATGTACTAGCTTTTCTTAGTGTAGGAAAGGAGAAAGGAGTATTGTTCTTGTATAATTTGTAAGAAGAAATTGAAAAGAATACACTGTATATTATCTAATCTCATAAATGTAACTTGAGCTTAAAACTGCACACAGGAACAAAGGGAAGAGAGGTCCATGATATGTTTAAAACTGGTTTTAGCTTGAATTTGAAACTTAGAAACTAATAGTTACTAGAGATAAATTGTAAATAAGGGGCAGGGAAAAATGTATTCATTTCAGGCACCTCGCCTAGATTGTGACGGCTGGAGTACTCAGCCAATGAGGAAAAGATGAGAGGCAAACCTGCGATAGTGATAAGGAATATAAATAAAGTATATTGATGGCTTAAGGTATGTCCACTGTACCTGAATGTATGTAGTGCGCCCTCTTTGCAAAGTAGTAAATAAAATTATTATTGTTTTCTTTTATAAGTTTTGGTTTGTAATTATTTCAAACTAGACAACGAATCCCACACTTAGTTATTTAATCATTACACAGAATGCAAAATCTGCTTGCTCTTATTTTACAATTCGTATTTGTTATTATAAGTGACACTCTGAGTGAACCAAGAACTATTCATGATCTTAATAAAGGGTTTGTGGCTTTTTAAATGTCAAATGCATGCCACAGAAATCAAAATATATTTGAGAACTGTTTCATCTGTGATGAGATTTATAGTTAGTACAGATATGTTCTACATCATCATATGGTATTATCAGCCCACCTACTTCTTCTTCCCCTTTTTTCTTTCAGGAAAATAATTGTGCAAGATGGGAGATAGGTTATAAATATAACTATTTTAAATTGCCTTCCTTGTACATAACCAGGAAAGCAATTCTTTTTACCTTCACTGTCTTCATTAATTTCCTCTCCCTAATGAATCAATTACCAAAGAATTACAAACTCTGTTTCCTTGCCAGGAAAAAAAATAAATCAAAAAGCAAGTTTATGTTACCTCCAGAAGAAGAAACAGGTTTTTAAAAAGGCAGTTAAAATCTGTATGTATTTTCTTCTTAAATCATGGTTTAACAGAAAAGTTAAATATATTTTGTCATAATACTGTAAGCCTTTTGCAAAGTTGAAGGCTGTTAAGAAAAATGATTTAAAAATACTAAACGGAAAATGTTAACAGTTTGTTGGTGATATATCAGAAGGAATTTCCTATATTTGTCCTTAATCAGCAAATAAATAGTGATCATGAGTTAATGGAATTGAATAATCAATCAATTAATTACATTTTATATGTGTGTAAAAATATATAAGCTAAGTTATATTATTTTTTAATTATTAATTGAAGTTAACAAGAACTGATGTACAACATAAATTGTTTCCTCACCTGAGATTTTATTGCAAAGTTCTTGAGATGGCATGCAGTATTATAGCCATGTTACTGAATTGTATTGGAAAAATCAGTATTCAAACACTTATATAGAAGCACCAAGAAACTCTAATATAAAATGTAAACTTGATTTGGTACAGATAATGCATTGTAATGGACTTCTGCTTGTACATCCATATGTTACCTTTCTCTCCTGCAGCCTTCTTGCAGTTACTCATACCTGATTCAGAGAGCCTTCTGGCCCTCTGGAATATACTTAAGAGGATTTGAAAAACTTAGGAGAAGTGTTGGATTAATCTCCATTTGCCACTAATAATGATAATAATAAAATAATGTAATGGAACCTTGATATACTCTTTCTCAAGCAAGCCAGAAAGTGCATTTGAAACGATACCTATTAAGAAGTTCACTGAAAATTCAACAATTTACCACTTGGGATATATTTTTCAGACAATACAGCTATGGACTTGTTATAATGCCAACAAAATGTAACTTGAACAAACATGAGGTGTTGCAGAACTGGACTACTGAAGGCTGCCAGTTCACTGGACTAGGGAAACAAAGCTTTTGAAGTTGTTCTGTTCACTGCTGTGCCCTTCTGTTTGACACGTGCAAACATGCAGTGATCCATGAAGACAGAGTGAGTCAAATGAAAGAAAGGTGATGAGTTGACAGCATCTGTTAAAGGACGTCCAAAGGAGCTACGATTGACTGGTGGTGATGTTTAAGATATGGCACATATCACAAACTCTAAACTAAGTGCTTAAAAGAAGAGAAGATCAACTTCTCTGTATATTTTTCAATCAGATTTGTGATGTGTTGCTCTCATTATTTTAACTGTTTCAACATTATGCAAGTGGGAACCAAAAGCAAGGTCACAACTAACACATATTTACTGTAATATTCCCAAATCAAGTATGTAAAAATATATAGTAATTTATATTGTATAAAATAATACCTGATGGATTTAAAATGATAAATCAAATCCCTTTATGGGTTTATAAGCTAAGCAGGCACATGTCTGGTTAGAACTTGGAAGAATATCAGGCTTTAGGTAAGTCTCTGAATTTGGAAAAAAAAAATCCCAGAGGAAACAATGCCAAATCACTTTTGTAATGCTGCCAAGAAAACTCAAGAGTCCACAAAGTCACCAGGATTCCAGCTTGATTCAATAGTGCTTTTTAAAATGGTTTTATGATATCCATTCAATCTTGAGATAAATTTAAAATCTACAAAATGCTACAATTTATTACTTTCACCAGAAAACATATAGGTAATTTTTAAGCAATATAAAACATTGCTTTGAAATTGTCTGGACTGGAAAAACATATAACAGCCCCCAGTAAGTCATTGAAAATCACCCACAACTCTCTATACAAAAAATATTCTCCCTTTGTTCAGTCCTACATATCCAGCTGTCTGATACTTCCATTTATGATTTACTAGATTGGTTTACTGATGAGATCATTCTGTAAATGGCATAAATATTAGCCTTCTGTCTGCAAATTATTACATCCCTGCAAAATCTATGCAGAACAGAAAAAAAAGAGGAAATGGATTTCCCATTTTTATATTTTGCAAAAATTATAGCGCCATCACAAATAGAATGGGCCTTCTGTAATGGAAATATGTTTTGTGAATAGAAAACACCTACCCTGAGAATGGTTGCTTAATGGCCATGGATGATTTGCTTAATGACTGCAGCACAAACTGATATAGTAAATTGGTAGAGTCATGTGATATTTCACTTTATTATAATATTGTTTAGTGATGAAGTGCCAGACTCTTTTTGGGTCAGTAGGTGAGAAGTTATTCGTATTATATTCAAAACCAAACATACCAATTTTCCTTTCATCTCTTTCCATATCTGTTTACAAATTTGCTTTCCAACCTGTTGTGTACGAAGAAAAAATTGCTTATCTGTAACTGGATCTTCTCCACATCCAATATATGCACAGATCTCTTCAGAACTTTCTAGAATTATGTTATGCTTTTCTGGCCCTCAGACAGCTGTATTCCACATGCAATCCCTGAATATTACTTTCAAACTAAGGAGCAGTCATACTGTACTAACTCCTTGAACTAGAGTAGATTGTGTGAATGCAAGAAGCGCCACTTGAAGTATTACAGTTCTTCAGGATTGTGAGCACTGTATGTTTGGGTGACTAGCAAGCTATATTCAGAGAACTGGTAAGGCAGTCAAATCAATAATGTATAGAGCACTTCCTATCCAAGCACACTACTAAGTTCCTTTTTCTGACTGATAATATTTAATAAATGATTGATGCCAACCAGCAGCCATAGATAAGACGTCTTGAGGGGTCCTTGAAGAGCTAAAATAGGTGTAACATCTATTGTAAAGTAGGCCCACAAAATATTATCTAGAGTAAATGCACTATTCATTATGAAGAAACAAGTTAGCTTTATCTAGGCAGATAGTAATAACTAAAAAGTGAGAAGCTATGAAAAGTAGATGTTCTAAATGCACAAAACACCAGAATGCAATAAAACACACAGATCATGTATGGAAGATTTAGAGCTGAGGCTGGAGGTGAAAGAGAAAAACTGAGATAACAATTCCTTAATTCCATTAAGATGGAAGTAGTAAATAATCTTAGGGAATAAAACAATATTGGGTTATAATATTACTTATTGTATGAAATATAAGAAATCCATTCATAAATTGCTTATTTTAAAGTATGGTGAGAATTGCTAACAAAAAAAAAACCTCTAAGCCATTTACTCAAAAACATTTTTATCAATGCCGAGTAGACAACTGAAACACATTAAGGCAAAAGACTGGCTCCATAAACCATTTAGGAATTACTCAGAAAGACAATAAGAATATTCTACTATAGTGCTGTAATTACATAAAAATAAACTTTAAAAGAGGAAAAAAATAATATAAAAATACATAATAAAGCTGAGAATTACATGATTTTAAAAATGGAAAAATTTAATGAGGACCATTAAACCAAATAAACTTTGTGCAAAAATTGCATTTTGCTTTACTACATTTTCAAGATGACAGTCTTTGGCTGCCCTCAGTACTTCTGAAATGTCATCTCTGAATTGGCCAGAGGTCAAATTCAAGTTATCAGATGCGAAGAAGAGAAATCTGGATGGCATAACTCTCTCTGCACTATTGTTAGTAAATTGACATGGAATGGCAGATGGTGGTAAACATTTTGAACAAGCTGCTGAAGTGGATGAAACAATAGCCGATGCAGCCTCCATGGAGATATTAAAATGATGCCTGATTGATCTCGTCAAATTTCAACAATAATTCTTGTGAGTAATGAAAATGGGTAAAGGCATGCATTATCAGAGACAAACCCTGATACTGAAAGGCATCCCCAAGAAACAGTTGACCTACACTGATTTGGAATTGACTTGGGAAAAGTATTCTCTTTATAGCAAATAAATCAATTTCTGGTTTTTGCAAGATAGAAAAAGTTGGGTTCCTATTAGATTATTAAGTTCTACTCCTTTATATTTTTGGAAGTGGAATAAAAACAATTGACCAGCAGGCTATCATTCCTTGCAAGAAAAATACTCTTGTTCTGTACATCAATACATGGTGTTCATTTGTACCTGTATTAATTTACTGTCTAATGACTTAGCTAAGTTGTCCCAATTATGACTGGATTCATACAACGTCTTCAAGAAGTTGGTTCAACACTGGTAATACCTTCTATGATATAAGTAACTGGCAAAGATCTATACATATTTGATCATTCACAATACATAGCAATTGTCATCAGTGGAATAGTTTCCTATTCATCTATCCAGTTTCATGCCTTCTTAATCTACAGAAGTATAGAAATTGATGCCCAGGTTTGAAGGCAGCAGCCAAAACATTGGCCATAGCCTTTAAAGTCAATGCCAAATTGTATGTTTTATGTTGGATAGCAAAATTATATACAGTATATATAAAGAAAATCCCATTATTTACATCTAATTAATACAATTAAGTTTACATGGAATGAAGTCAAATGTATTATCATTCTGATTATACTTTTGTTTTGGTGAATGGCTTTGGCTAAAAAATGTTAGACTTGTCAGTTTTTCATGCAATTGGATTCTACTGAACAAAAGGGAGGTTTAATAAGGCACAGGTAACTCATCAGCTTCTGAAAAATAACTTTCTGAAATTATCTATGAAGATTCTCAATCATCCAGATCATGATTGTACCAAAGGTGTTTTTTTCAAGAGCCAACTGGACTTTCTTGGTTTTTTTCCCCCTTGAAAATGTTCTGCTTCTCATTCAAGAAGCTTGTTCACTTCTATCTAGTTCTTTTTCAGTTGTTCAGTTATAACTAAAGAAGCTTCTTGAATGAGAAGCAAAATGTTTTCAAGGGGAAAAACAATAAAATTTCTAAAATTAGTTCCCTTGCCCATTGGATTTATGTGGGTATTAGGGTACACTATAGGAATTCTTAACTCATGTCTACTATTCCATTTAACATTCAAGTGGCTTTTGTGTACAAAGCTTGCAATGTCACAAGACTGGTGAATCTCAAATAAAATGCAGTCCTTTAAATTGAGTTTTCGTAAGTCATTCATCCAATACATAAGTTTCTGAAAAGTTCCTTGCTTCTCAAAGCCAAATATTTTACCAATTAATATAAATCATCTGAATAAAAGTAAAACTATAAACAAGACTAATAAAGCTAAAGCATATAGCAAAGATCCACATCACATGGTATAATGTGTAGTTATTTCACAGCTTTTAAATTTGCACATTTTACCATATGTATATTCTTATTTATGAGTAAAATGGATAGACAAGCATTGCTTATAAAAGACACCTGAAAAGATTCATTTAAAAAAAAAAACTGCCGACACCTGTAATTCTTTTTTTTAATGACAGGTATAGTTAATATTCATTTGAAAGAGCTGTGTGATTCAAGCTGTGATCATAGACACACGTGATCAAGTTCTATTTATCTCAATGGGATGTACTCATGGGAAAGAACATTTATGATCACAGCCTAAGTCCCATTAGTATTAAGGCAGATAACATTATCAGCACACTACACCTGTTGTACACAGAAAGGAGAAGAAACCCTTTGGCTTAATTCAGTGACCCAAAAAAATCCAGCTGCAGTTCTGCTGAAATTGAATAGTTTCTTGCAATTTTATCCTTTAATTGAGAGGCCACCATGTGGCAATATTCCAAAACCTTTGCTTAGGCTATTTATCTTCTACTACTATTGTGTCACAGTATTTACCAGCCAAAAGAAACAAAATTATATTGTGAATTAAAATGAAATTAGCTGATACATGCTTTCTCTGTATTTCAGTTTTTCTAATTCTTTAGTCCTTCCGCCACTCCCCTCCCCAAATATTTGCTAGCAGCCAACAAACTGTGCAATGATCAACTCAGCACTATAAACAAACCCAGCATCATGATGCACCAGAATATATGGACAAAACTGCATGAGTCAAACTGTGCTATATCACTGTACAGATCTCTAAAATGTCATTCATCACATTATAATGCTGATTCAACCAGTCCATTTGTGCAGGATCTCGTGGCACCCTAAGTCCACAAACAGATATATTTCTGCTGAACTGATCAGGCGCCTGCAGACACAGACCAGCTGCTCTGTTGCCATCAGCATACCCAGTAGGGTCAGGAAGCGATATGAAAGGTATTCACTTTCTGCTTCCATTCCCCAGCCCATCCTCCGGCAGGGGTCTGCACATATGGCTTCCATGATTCACTGATATGCTCCTACTGATGAAAGCTTTTTGAGAATAGAAAAAGGAGATGCCTGTAAACCTATCAAAAGAGCGCGGACGGAACAAGAAGTATAAAAAAATAAGCAAGGATTAAGCTGGTAATGCTTCCAAGTTGTACAGAAAAAAACAGCTAAACTAGCATTTGAACTTCCCGTACCCTACCAGACTTCATGGTATTATTAAGGACACTGACAAATAGATACCCCCATAACTTTTGTTTCTAACTTTGAGTGTTCTCTGCCATTAGGATTATTAAAAGATGAAAGAATTATTATCCTCCACATGCAGAAACTGAGGCTTCCGACTGTACTTACAAAGAGGGCCAACAAATGTTACAGAAGTTCTTTTGCTCATCATGAAAAACATACTAATGTATGTTAGGCAGGCAAGTATGAGTGACAAAGTCCATCTAACAAAAGATGAAATGAATTCATTTTTCCAACACAGGTCATTCATTAAAGAACAATCAATCAGTCAGTCAGTCAGTCAGTCAGTCAGTCAGTCAGTCAGTCAATAAATAAATAAATAAATAAATAAATAAATAAATAAATAAATAAGGATATGTACAGTTTGGTTAAAATTAAATACAGAATATAAACTAGCTGGGATTTTTATTATTGTACTAAGAAGCTAAAACCTAAGTATAATTCATCAAAGCAACTTGAAGGTGAATGCTATCGTGAAATCTATAATATGGACTTTACTCTTGATTTTCCCTAACTGCTCTAAGACAGAGTAAAGTCTCCCATCAGGAGACTTATTTCTGTAGAGGTTAGCAACTTTTAAATAGTTATTAGACAACTTCGTAGCCTAAGATAACTTGTATGAATATTCTTCAGATAATTCCTGATGTTACTTTATAAAGGAGGACTGGAGATTTAAATTATCTCTGACTGAGCTCTCAAGCAAGACGGACTGCCATTAAAGGACTGAACTTCAAAAAGGGCACTCTCCACTCCTGCTGTCATCTAGTTCTTTTGCTTCTGCCAAGATGTGGGTCAGGAGTGATTGTGGATTGGAAGGGATCCTGGTCTCTTGTCTCAAAGGACAAAAGAATCATTTTTTCCACTAAGAAGGAAGAAGCTGGGACAATCAGCCCAGTTTTCTTTTTCCTCCAGGGAGAAATTCTTCCTTGCTGGAAAAGACCAAAGTAATTCCCCATCTCCTTTTTGATGGAGCTGTGTCTGTTCAGCAATGAACACTCAGGAATTCTCTGCAGGCAGATATGGTTATTTCTAACTAGCAGCTAGTCAGAAATTTAGATCTCTGCTTTTAGTACTACATTTGGATGCACTAAAGGGATATATAAAGCATTTCTAAAGATGCATTGATGCTATCTCCAATCAACTATTGACCCTGAATAAACAGTGCTTCAGTTCTAAGCAGAAGACACTCAGGATAGTCACTCAAGGTCTCAAGGAAGAGATGGGTCAATCTAATCCCTTATCTCTGTTGTAAAATGTTACATATAATATATAAATACAATACGGATTACATATATTTATGCACATGTGTTGATTTTTGAACCAACAGTTACCTTGTCATTTCTGTTCAAAGTGTACCCGTGTTTCATAATCAAGGACTTACTGAAGTAATGGGGAAATATTAAGTCTGACATAAGACCCACCTGGGCAATGGCAACCTGCTAATTACAAAAATACTGCTGTTGTGTTGTTCTTGACATTCTGAAAAACTGTTTGGTGAGGCAACGTAAATTATTAACACTTCTTCCACATACAGTGACATGGTAAACATGGTCTCCCATTTGTACTATTTGCCACAAGCATATGACAGGATGAGACCTACCAGAAATAGTTACACGGGGAGCAGTTCAAAGAATTTGACTACTGTAATGCAGCAAATTATGACAAAGTTCAGGAGGTTCTTTTAAATTACACCACAGAACATGCTTCCGTTTTCATTGTTTATTCAACATGTCCTCTAAATCAGGGATCCCCAACCCCTGGGCTATGGCCCACTATTGGGCCTTGAACCTTTTGGAATTGGGACCTGGAAGTGGCAGGTGAGCACCTGCACATCTCCACTTGCGCTAGCAGTGGGTAAGCATGTGCGTGGGCACTTCAGTTACATGAGTGGTATGCATGCATGCCCACTGGTCATGCAAATGGAATTGCGCATGCACGCTTGTCCACCACATGCACATGCAATCATCCCCATTCCACCTGTCAGTCCCCAAAACCAAAAAGGTTGGGGAACTCTCCCCTAAATATTCCCTTTTTGCCTGAAATTTTCATTCCAATATTTGAAATCTGAAGAATCCTTAAAATATATGCTGCAGTTCTGAAACTACAGCAATAGCAGTTGCTGCAGTTCTGAAACTACAGCAACTACAGCAATAGCCAATGAATATGTTCTAATTTTAGAATTTAATCAGTAACAGTTGCAAACGTATTTAATAATATTTTACACAAGACCTGGAAGAGGTCAGAAGATGTAAAGGACTCTAGAGAAGCTATGCGGAGATGATTTCAACAATCTGCACACAGGTGTGTTTTAATCCCAGGAAATAAAGAAAACATTAGGAAGAAATTCAGTTCTAACTCAATGATAAAAGGGACAAGGAAGGGAAAACACAATAAAGATTTAGGTAGTCTAGCCTAGAAAACTGACTCCACGAGTTAGACTGAAAGAATATTTTACTGAAAGAGGTTACAAGAGAAACAGAATCTTGGTCGTCTCTTTGGTTCTTTAACAGAACTGTTTAAATCAGTTCTACTTATCTTATAGTGATACAAGACGAGAAAGGGTAAGCATAAAATGGTTTCATGTTTTTGTGGTGTCTCGTCATGTGTATTGTTTTAAAGGGATACCAATATTTGTTGGAGAACATAAACCAAAACAGCTCCAAATTAAGATGCTTCTGTCCTTAGATTATAAATAGCAGCATCAAAAACAAAAAAAGTACCTTCTGATGACAAGCCACTTGAGCTACACATTTGTGATCTATAATGCCATAAAACTCTCTACGGAATTATATATAGAATGAATGAGAGGCTATAATATATATCATAAGTACCTAATATAGCCTTATAAATTATAGGCTTTTAAAGCCTTGCATTTTACAGTATAATGTAAGAAGAAATGTCTCACCAAGTCATGCGCAGGCATAGACAGCAATGATACAATATTCTGGTACAAGACAGCATCAGTATTAAGCTCCAAAATCTTTTAACAAAACAAAACACACCAATAAAAAGCATAAATACTTTTTCTAGAAGAAAAGTGCTATAAAGACCGGCAGAACACATAAGATAACAGCCTTTAGACTATATCAGAAATACTTTGCATTTGGAGATATTGCAACGTTTTGCTCAGAGTTGCCTCACTAGAAATTCCAAGGAAGAAGCTATATTAAAGGAACAGAGAAAAGAGTGCCATGTATTGTTCATTTTCACTCACAGTTGGTTGCCAGCCTTGGTACAAGTCATATGAAGGGGCCTAGCATTCAATCAGGGTTTATTACCTGGTTGAGTTTGGTCCTGTTAGAGCTGATGAAGTGAACAGTGTCCTCATGACTGTGACCTCAGCCATCTACTTGTTAAATATATATCTTTCCTGGTTAATGAAGGCTCTTCAGAAATGTATTGGTGGTTATAAATGCTGCTGTTCCTTATAGGCTTTGTATCCCTCAGGTAAATAATCACAGGGACCAGATATGGTTACAAGTTCAAGAGTGGAACTGCCATCAGCCACCTTCCCTACAGGTCTGGCATCAAACTATATGCAAAGAATGAACGCAACATTGACTTGCTGATCCACCTGACATGGATCTAGAGTGAAAACATGGAATGTCATTTATATTGGAGAGGTGTGGCCAGATTATAGTAAAGAGAGGGAAAGTAGTTAAGATTGATGGGGTGCAACTACCAACAGGCCACATAGTAGACATATAGACCAGCTATTAGTACAGCTTACTTGATAAGGAAGGCAACAACATTCAAGTACCACCAAAGGATAAAACAGACCCTGAAAACCCAGCTCAATGGGAAGAACAACATCCATGCTGCCCACATGTACACATGGCTGGTCATCCGATTCCCTACTGATATAGTGAGCTGGCCAAAGAAGGACCCTGGAAGCTGTTGATTTAAGGACCTACTGTAGAAGCATGCACAATGTAGAGAGGTTTCCACCCCAGTCCAACACCAGATATGTACATCCATCAGAAAGGGCAGTCAAGGCCTACCGAGTGTGAAACCCACTGCCCTGGATGAAAACCAGAGCATCCAGGAATACCAGTAGTCCTCAACTTATAACAGTTCATTTAGTGACAATTCAGAGTTACAAAGACACTGAAAAAAGTGACTTATGACCATTTTTCATATTTAAGGTCATGTGATTTACATTCATGGTCATGTGATTTACATTCAGATGCTTGACAATTTGTTCATATTTATGATAGGTTGCGTTGTCCCGGAGTCATGTGATCATCTTTTGCAACCATCTGACAAGCAAAGTCAATAGGGAAGCCAGATTCACTTAACAACCATGTTTCTAATTTAATAAATGCAATGATTCACTTAACAACTATGGCAAGAAAAGTCATAAAATGGAGCAAAACTCAACAAATGTTAACAACATAAATGTTGGGCTCAATTGTGGTACTAAGTTGAGGACAATCTGTACTAAGAAACATGGCATTCAAAGATGAACTGCTGACAGAATGCCTGAGACAGCAGCAGACATGGAGGGAAGATCAAGAAGTACTACAGAAAGACAAGACCTTGCATGAGATGTACCATAGATATACTGTGTAGCTGAGGTGGGTGATATTGGGAAATCCTACCAATGGCTAGGAAGGACTAGAGCAAAAGACAGTACTTGAAGCATAGTTCATAGCAGCACTAGATCCATAAAAGCAGGGACTATCGCACTAGACAGGACCTCAGGTGCAGGCTGTGCAGGGAGGTCAAATCCTCCCTGCACAGTCAAAAATATAAGGGCATGATATAAGATGCAGGCAGAAACAGTATTCTTCAACTGTACAACCAAGTGGCTGGCCTGGAACATCTCCATAGCATATAGGTTAGACCAGGGGTGGGATTCAAATTTTTTAACAACCGGTTCTGTGGGTGTGCTTAGTTGGTGGGTGTGGCTTAGTTGGTGGGCGTGGCTTGGTGGTCATGTGACTGGGTGGACATGGCTTGGTGGTCATGTTATTGGCTGGGCATGGCCAACTCAACATCACTCACATCGAGGCACGCATTTCCTCGCCTGGCCTCTCATTACTGTGGGGATGCTGCAACAATTGTAAGTGTGAAAAATGGTCATAAGTCACTTTTTTCAGTGCCATTGTAACTTTAAATGGTCACTCCACACAAACAAAGTACCAGCAAAGGAGGGGAAAAAAACTCCAGAGACATTCCTGAGACAGGAAGTCTAGTCCTACCAAGAATGTAATAAGGGTTAATGGAGAGGCAGTTTCTGCAAGCAACGCCAGAATGTTTCCTTCCTGCCTTCCTTACAGGATTAGGCCAGTAATTTCTTCTAACAACCGGTTCTCCGAACTGCTTAGAATGTTAACAACCGTTTCTAGAGAATAGGTGTAAACTGGTAGAATCCCACCCCTGGGTTAGACCCTTCCAGAAGGGAGATTCCACAGGAAGTCATGGAAAATAAGACAGGTAAGATCTGTGGGATTTCTGTATCCTCTATATATTCTTATATTTGAAGGTGGGGGGACATCTGGATCATTGAAATGTGCCTATGTGCTGTATAGTATATAAGTATACACAGAAATATAAATTAATTTTATACCCTTAATATTAGAGATTCTACTTCGCTTTTGAATGGTCCCCAAATCCAGAAAGTTCCCGACTCAATGTGGAACGTTTTCCAGAAATGATGGGAAGTCCTCTAGAACCAGGACCTATTTTTTAAAAAATCCTACAATGCTACTACCGGTCGCTTTAAGAAGCCAGCAATATTCCTCTATTTATCTGTTCATCAACCAATTAACTAATTAAAGGATGCAAGAAAAAGCACACCAAAATCAGTGCGTGTGCCTCCTTGTAATGTTTGATGCAGAACCATTTGGCTTTCTCAGATAATTTGCAGCCAATATGAAATAATTTCAGTCAATACCTTGTGAGAATTTAGCAATAAAAGCTTATTAATCATATGGTTAAGATAGAGAGTGCTTAATGATAAGATTAAAAGAGTGCTTAATTGTAAGAGCAAACAAGGAAACCACTCTGATAAGAAGCTTTTTATTTTGCTAGGACCCCAACAGCTGGACAAAACTGCTCATATTTTCAGGAAGTAAATTCCTTAAGATCCAATGCAACAAATATGGCACTCCTTATCCTTTGGGAGTGATGTGGCATCTTGTTCAGCCTCAGATACTTACACTGACTTTCTCTTCTGGCTTTCTATTTCTTTTCACATCCAAAATAAACATCTTGTTTTCACTTTTAAACCTCCCATAGGTTTTACATTCCTGATTTTCATTATCTCTTGAGATCTCTGACTGGGATCTTTGCTGCCCCAATTCACTAAGTTATCAAAATATCACCTGCATTTTCCTTCCTTATTATTTATGTTTCGGACATTCTCCCACTTCATTTTATTCCATTATAGTTTTCATAACAATTGTAGACCGACATGCAAAAGGCTAAATTGTAATGTTAGAACCAGCTTTTTGCACAACTCTGACGATGTCATCAGAAATCTTATTTTCATGATTATTCTAACCATTCTAATCAAAAGTTATTTTAGCAAAGATGAACATTTGTACCACATGAAAAAGTACCAAAGCATTTTAACAATTCACTATACATTTACAAGGACAATTTTGGTTGTGGTAGAACAGATCTTCCTGAATGAGTATCATGAAGTTCACAGTTCATATCATTCCATCTACGTTTTCAACTGCCAAATTCTCTCCCCCAAAATAACTAGCTCATGGAACAAGAAGCAAATGGCACAATGACAAAAAGAATAACGGACTATGTATCTCCCCATACCATTTTTATCACAGATATGAATTATCCAAAGCAGAAAATATTTTTTTCTCCTCCCTCTCTTATTGGCTATTTTTTCTATTCCGGTACAGAAGCCAGGAAATCTAGGCTCCTTGCCAACCCCTGTAGCATATAAGCAATCATGTGTAATCATTTTGAATACCTGTATCATGTTGGTGCAAAGAGCCACACCATATCCAAAAATGTCTTGGGGCTTCTCTGCATTGTCTTTAAATAAAACACAGAGCCTTCCTGGCTTATTTAATCTTGCCTGTTCTGTCACATCTCACTTTTTCGGATTCAAATAAAGGTAGCACACCAGAAAATTACCCCAACTCATACTATATGGACTTGTACAATCATTTAGCCAGGACAGATGTTTGATCATGTCACCAACAGACTTTAATCATTGTAAAAGCTAACAAGGTGCATCATCAGGCGTATTTTTAGGGGGCTCTACTTCCTAAGAATGGATGCCATAATAATACATTAGCTTATATTAGCCATACAGCTTGCTCCTTTTGTCATTTACTAAGTAAATAAATCCCAAGAAGAAAACCAAAGCACAGCTTCAATTAACCACAATGTTCTTTTTAAAAGCCAGTCAAAAATAGGCAGATGGAGGAGTCAATCCAACCTGCAACAATAATATCGGGTTCAGTATACCTCTGTGCTGTGGTCCACTGAATAGATTGCCTGTTGACTGTAGTAGTAGCTCCTTTTCCACTCTTTAAATTACTAAGTTAAAACCGTCGTCTGGAGAGCGGGAGAGTTCTCTGTATGAGGCCACACCTATAGTAGAAGCCAATCCTTCTCTTCCCCTCCCCATCTCAATTCATGAGCAGCCAACAGCTGGAACTAGTTTGTGGAAGGCGGCTGACTTCTGTGAGAATGTTCTCCTTGTCTTTGTATATAAAGCTGAAAGATGCTGGGCTTGAAGGTACTCTTCTGTCCCTAGAGAACTGGGGCTCAACATGAGCCTAGGCCTTGAGCTCTCTCCTGGTAGGGTCAGGTGACACACTTTCAAAAGGCAGTCAAAGAAAGAGCTTAAAAAGCATTTCCTTTAGTGAGGGGGGGAAGGCTGTGCATGTTCAGTAAAGAGCAGACACAGATTTCACATTTTCCTACTCTTCAAAAAGCCAGAATAAAAACACAGGCATTGAAAACTTGCTATTGCAGATGTTGTACTACCTATAAATGCCTATTTGCTCAATAACATCTTGTAAAATCATCAGACTTGCATGATTATAAACACACGCCAGTTGGAATTAATAAAGTTGAGAAGACGTGCCACAATCTAAAATTCATCCAGAAAGGCAAAGAGATTTGTGCCTAAATGAATGAAGTTATGAAAGAATCAAAGAAGTTGGAGATGAAAAAGAAGAATAAAGAATAGTATGGACAACAGGGAACTGTACAAGAAGCTTAGCATTTCATATTTTAAAAACAGCTGTAGCTTCTGTACACAGGTCCCTTGAAAAAGAATTAAGGATGTCACAAAATTATGAGAAGATCGGAAATACAAACAACATAATTGTGTATTCTGCAGAAGTACAGTACATTTACTTGCAGAAGTAAAACGTACGTAAGAGAGAGGAGACATACACAAATAGCCATCAACCAAACTGACTGTTCTACAGCTACATCTAAAATTTCATTAAAAAGAGCCCAGCTGCTTCTTTACTCTGACTTTGTCTTTAAGGACTTAGCTAAGCCGAAGGAGTGGCCAGGAAAAAAAAAAGGGGGGGGGAGGGGGGAACCACTTCAACCCATCTCTCTCAAATTCTTTTATTTCAGCAATACATTAAGCAATCTCCCTGCAGAGTTATTCTCTTCTTCCTGGTGTGGATAAAGCTTCCCCTGGGGAGCTCTGTAATTTCCAGCTTCTCCGAATTCAGGTATTAGTAAAGACCGCTTGGGGACACGCAACAATATAACTCTACATTTTCAGGCATTCGGAGAGAACCCCCTAAGGGTCCCAAGTTCAAATTTCTGAAATGTAGGCATTGTAAAAGGAACCTCAGGGGACTCCAGCAATAGAAATCTGCTGAATTCAAAGCATTTCCGAAGGCCTGGCAGGAGCCTTTGCTCCCACTGGAGGCTTTTTATAAAACATGTGTTGCTGACATGTTGACAGATTGCTCAGTGAAGTGTTAGGTGCATACACAGGCTGGCCATTTAGGGGGACATCAGTTTACCCTTCATCTCTACCTAAAGCACCATGTTTTATACATTACCCGAGGACAGGCAGAAAACAGACACTTTCCAACAAAGTACAGTATCACTTAGCAAGAGGCAAAAAAAAAAAAAAAGCAGCCCCATTCACCACTAAAGATATTACAAAGAGGGAGAAAGACAGCCAGCCCTGTGCAGCCGATCTCCAAATATCAAAAAGGTCAAAAAATAAATTAAGGGTAAAGGAGGAGGCCTGAGCTGGAAATTGCCTCCATGTATCAGGTCTGCCACCCCGTTTCCTATCCAGGCCAGAGCTCTGAGGATATAATGAGCAAAGGAATTTTCTAATGACAGCTGACTGTTGGGAGGTAATCTGATCAAAGGCCGATATTAAATCCAACTTCTGCTCATATCAGGGTATTAGTGATGTACGACTTAATAACCCAGCAGCTCCAAAAGTGCTGCCGTGGCAACAGGATGGAAATTGGGATAATAATGTATTCATGGTGCTGGCGACCTGGGGCTGCAGTGCGTGCTCTCAGGGGACTGCACTTCACCCTGAGCCAGACGTGTCTGGGCAAAATCACTTCACAAAGGACAGGAGTGGAATACTGAAGAGCTCTGGCACTGATGAGTGTGTCGATAAGGGGAAAGAGGGGAATGAAGTGAAGGGAGGAAAGAAAAAAACATTTCTAGCAGAAGAGCTTGAGTGGTGCTTCTCTGAAAAACTGATGGGACTCAAGAAGCTCTCCCCGACAAGTACAGCCCAAATGGATAATTATTAAATGAACATAAAACTACATTCCCAGCAAAGTGGGGAAGGATGGATCGTGTCGGTTTACATCAAGTGACAAGATTTTCACGTCAGGCTACCTCACTCTGCCAGCACTTCTGCTGTGAACAAAAGGGCCACTGCCTGCTCCCATCAATTTCCAAAATTCCTTTCATATTAAGCAGCTTTTCAACCTTCGCTCCCCTGAAATCTCCAAAGGAATAAAATTCAGGGAAAGGTCACATATCAGCCACACCTTTCTGGGTTTTGTGGCTGCATTTCCTGCATGAGTGGAAACCTCCGTCTTACTCTTTCTTTCCTCCCCAGAAATATTAGAATCTGTAGAAAATAAGGTTATCCAGTTTTTGCTTATACATCAATCACCCTTTGGGGCCAAATCAAAGAGAAAAGACAAACACTTGCACCAGTTTCTTTTTATTATTATTACAAAACAATAAGAGTATTTATGAAAGTTTGCTGTAATTAAATGCAAATGATTCTTAATATCTTTCTGGAGTCATATCCGGAAAGGGATAGGGGCCACAAGGGACTATCTGGCTGGGCATTCCCTCAGGAATATTTGAAAAAAATAAAAGAGGCTATCCATCCATTAAAATGCATGAAGAGATTAGTTTACTCCTTGAATATCTCCTCCTCTTCTACACCCTCAATATTTATGCTGGTAATCTGTCTAAAAATCCTTAAAATATCCCTTCACATGTATTAGTATAGTGTTAAATTTTGACTGGAGATGAGCAAATAATAGCAAATGCAGCAGCTGATGCTCCCATCCTAAAAACAACATAAGATTTTGATTTTCCATCACGTTTCAAGAACGATTTGCAGAAATTAGTAGCATAAATAAAATAGTGCAAAGGGAAAAAAAATGCATGCATTGTAGGTAGTATCAGGAATAAGTAATGAAGTTTTTTTTTATAACTGAAGTCCAACCAGCAAGTAGACACCTACTTTTCACACTACAATTTTACTCAAGAGGATAACTTGCAGTAGCACACTAGAAATAATAACTAAGAAGGTAGCCTATAAAGCTGAGCCAGAAGATGTTTTTTGCTTAAACGAGGTATTGCAGTACCTTTTATCTAAATAAATCTACAATAACTCAAATCTTCCTCCCATGCTGATGCAACAGTATTAGAAAACCCTTCTTAAAATAAAGTTGCCTTGAAGATGGACAAAAATGAGCTGTTTCCTGGTTTTTAAATGTTAAAGTGCTATATTTGTATTAACTCCCACTGTAGGGCCAGTAGCAGTATCCCCTGCCCCTACATCCTGTCTGTGAAGAACAGATGCATGTCTTTTGTTTTGAGTGTATTTATTTGAGAGAGAGAGAGAGAGAGAGAGAGAGAGAGAGAGAGGAATTCCACTTTGAAGCCTTCCTTGCTCACTCTAGCTTCATCTCTTTTTCTTTTTTTAAATATAACATCTATAATATAGCTTAGCATGCTATTTGGCGAATAGGCTAGCAATTCTGTTTTGAAGGCTTCATTAGCCCTTGCAACTAAAAATATTAAATTGAATTAAATTAAAACTTAAATTGAACAAACCAGAATTAAATGCCACAATACACAGGAGGAACATATGGTTTGTCAGTTATGACATCACAAGCAGCATCAAAATGATCACTGCCATAATTATCTGACCCAATTCTGTACAGTAGTATTTTGATAGATGTTCTTATGATGGATATAACTCCATTGGAAACTACTGCTGGCCTTGGCTACCTTATAAATAAATTGGTCTTGCTGCTGTGGTGTGTGTAAGAAAAAGAAAAGTTGCATCCTAATTTTACTCCATGTGCTGCTCCAAGTGCCAAAAGCACACTCATGTACTCTTAAGCACTTCTTCCTGCCTTTCCTAGCATTACAGATAATTTGCTAGTTTCAGAGTGTACTTATTACAGGACTGTCAGAGGAGTTTTTGTTTCAACAACACGTTAACTTTACTGCACTTATAAAAAACATTATGTGTCCCCTGTGATCCTGTATGTTTAAGAGCAGCGAAATGTTATTGATCCCAGTGTGACAAATCAAGAGTTAGGTAATGTCTACAAAACTCAATTTTCTGCAAGACATAAAACCCTTTTTTATGAAACCTTCTTCCTTCAGAAATTCAGGAGAAACATACACACGCACACACACAAAATTAAGAGAAGAAAGGTCAACAAGTTTTAATGTTATTTTATTCTGCTCGAATGACAAACACATAACCACTGAGACTGCTTTCAACTAATATTTATACTCAATGGCAGTTTTTGTAATCTTACAGAAAGATCTCAGAAATTAAGAAGCAAGTCATTTCCTATAGCCTATAGTGTAGTAAAGGCTGGATCATAGAATCATGATTAATGATTTGGTAATTATAACATTATGGTTTGAGCTAATGTCAAAACTATCTTCATAATGGTTCATTCATCTGCAGCTGTAGCTTTACATGTACAATAGAAATCACTGTGCACTATATTACCATTCAAATCTGAAGGTGCAAGGGTGACTATATCTATCTCCAATATGCATAACAGGTACCTCAATATTTTGAACAAGGGTTTTCTTTTTTCTGATTTCCAGACCTAGGAATGGTTCCAAATAACCTCAAAAGAAGCTACAGGAATGGAAACAGAATTCTCCAAACACTCCATGGAAGTTTTAAAAGATTACACAAACCAGAACAGAAAGTACAGGGTGGATGGTCCTCGAGTCATGACATTTAGGGACTTTTAAAGTTGCAACACTGCTGAATAAAGGAACATATGACTGGTCTTCAAAGTTATGGCAGACGCAAAGCCCCCCATAGTCATGTGATCAACATTGGGGCATTTACGCTGCAGACTGCTTCAACATCTCCACTTGCCTATGTCCCTCACATCGATGCCCTTTTAGTCTCCTGAACTTTTCAGCTCCTGCCATCCTCTCCATCTTCTTCCTTCTAGTGCTGACCAAACACGCCCTGCTTGGCCCTTCACAAGGAAGCTGCTGGGTGCTGAAGTTTTCTTCTTGAGGTCAACACTATGGGAAGAAGGCTTCATGGAGCCAACAAATGGTCTGGGTGGACTTATCACTAGTAGGGACAAGAAAATAGTAATAGCAATAGCAATAGCACTTATATACCACTTCACAGTGTTTTTACAGATCTCTCTAAGTGGTTTACAGAGTCAGTATATTGCCTCCAACAATCTGGGTCCTGATTTTACCAACCTCAGAAGGATGAAAGGCTGAGTCAACCTTGAGCTGGTGAGATGCGAACTGCCAAACTGCAGTCAGCTGGCAGTCAGCAGTCAACAATACTGGATTCTAACCACTGCGCCACCAAAACCATGCAACACTCAAGATATAAACATGCATCACATGTAGAGCAATCTGCACCCTCCCCAAAGGTGACCCTTTTTACAGATGAAAAAAAAACAGAATCACACAACTGATATACAAAATAAAACAGGCACCATCCCTCTTCTCCTAGATCTGTGATGGCGAACCTATGGTATATGTGCCAGTAGTGGCATGCAGAGCCATCTCTCTGGGCACAGCAGCCATCGCCTGTTGCTCTTCCAGGTTCCAGTGGATGCATGAGTGCTGGCCAGCTGGTTTTCACATGCACATGCACATTAGAAACCAGAAGACTAGGTAGCCGGCATGCAGGCATGCTGGGAAGCTGAGCTTCTGGTTTCTGGCACTCCCATGTGGTGTGCCAAGGAGCTGCTCTTCCGGTTTCCAGTGTGCGTGCTCCCATTTCAGCACTCAGTGCCGAAAAGGTTCGCCATCACTGTCCTATATTATAGAGAAAAGGAGGAGTGTTATGCATGGCAAACTAGGCCTAATATTTCATTGTTGTACTTCCTTATACATAAACATATCACCAGTATTAAAGGGTGGATAACATTCGATTCAACCCCTGCAATTCATACCTTTTTTTTTTCAGCAAAGGTTTTCCTTTCCCTTGATGGCCACAGTAATGTCAAATGTGGCGAAACAGCTTGTGCACACGCATGCGCACATACCTAAGCCAGGGTAGTCATTTAATTCTGATTTGTATGAGATTCACTTGCATTTCAAGAAATTTCAGGGATATGCATCCATATGGGGATTCCTCCCATCAACAGTTCAGGGAGAGCAAGCATGGATGCTGCAGTTCAATTAACAAGCTAATGGGATGCCCTTCAATGTGAACAATACTGAGGCTATTGCTCACCCCTCTGGAGAAGGAAAAAAAATAATAAGAAAAGATGAATTGCATACATTGTGCCATTCCAGAATATGAGCCTCCATTTTATGTGCTTTCTCTTCTGAACTTGAGGCAGGGTAAGATTCCCTTCAATCTCTCTCTCACACGCACGCACACCCCCCCCAGCTCCTTTGGTTTTAGCTTCTACCTTAAAATTTGTTTTCCTGATCTGTTGGTACTTCTCTTTCTTTTCCATCTACTGCATTCATCATTATTCAGCTGCATTATAGCACTTAAAAAAAAGCTTTGAGGGGAAAAAAAAGAAATCATTTGATTTTCATTGCCCTGGAGAGAATTAAATACCCCCAAGGAAAAATTCTGGTACATTCTCTGCACACATTTACATGCAGCCAGTGAAGTAAACATTTCCATAATTGCTCACTTCAGAACACGTTACCCAGTTCCTAGGTACAATAACTGTCAGGAGTCAATGAGGAATAAAGAATTTTCCTGAATCCTTGCACATAACCTGACCAGCATTAATAACTCCACAGTTGTACATAAGTTAAGAAATGGATTACTGCCACTTTGGCACTATGAACACTTTGGGCATAATGCATTCTTCAAACATCCATTAAAACATGCGTGCCATCAAATAAATGATTTTTTTTTAAAAAAAAAACAGCAGTTTAAATGCTATTAATAAAATAGGGTTTTCCTCCATCTCCCCTCTTCAAAGAAACCCTAGCACCACCGCTTTTTAAAAATGTTAAAAAAAAAAATAGTAAACACAGATGTCTTTCATTTACTTCACATTTTTACTTTTTGGTGAAGCTGTCTCCTTTCACTAAATGACAAAATGAATGATGAAATTCAGTTGCTATGCTGGAAAAACAAAAAACAAACTCTGGTGCCTAATCCCTGAGGAAAAGTGAACTTCAGTTATGAATCATCCAAACCAGGAGCCTTGGAAATCTTAAATTAAAGTCTTTATGTACTTATAGAAAACATTACAAATATGCATGATCAGCCATATCTCTCTCTCTCTCTCTCTCTCACACACACACACACACACACACACACACACCGTTTTTACCGTTGAAATTCATGGGTTGCAACTATGGCATCCACCTTTTGCGGCTACCTAAAAAATATTTTCCCAGCTGCAGGAACAACAGTGGCATCAAATATATCCACTATTAATGACATGCTGACATTTCATACTGCAAGGAAAAGTCTTCAAAATATGCATGAAAATCAGACCTACCAGAGATTGCAAAACCAGCTCTTTTTCTCTGGCACTTTGTTTATAGAAGTAAGAAACTCTGTAAATTGCTCCCTTTCTATGTGATTTGCTTTATCCGTTTTTAGGATTTTTTTTTAAAAAAAATCAGGATTCTCCCTATAAGTGGTAAGAATATCTATAAGAGCAGGAAATCAAACCCAGTTCTAGTCCTTTATATTAAAAAAAAAAACCTGTTATTGTAGGCAATCAACATTTGAAGACAATTGTTAGCATAGCTCTGTGTGATATAAAGTATTTATGACATCCATTTTTCATCCACAAAGAATGTATCCTTTTAATAAGTCCTTTTTATTATGAAAAGCTATTACTGTCTCTCCTTTATAAGGATTCTTCTTGGATGGATTATGTTGTTCTGTGTGGCTTTTTCTTTTTTCTTCTTCATTATAGTAGCTATTTTTAATGAATATATTGTTAAAAAGAAGGAAGGTAAGATAAACAGAAAAGAAGGCAAATGACATTTTATGTAATGATGAGCAAAATTAAATATTAGCTATGAAAAAGCAGCCAGGTTAACATAAATAAGGGCTCTCTGGAATCTAGGAGCAATTACTAGAACTAAAGGAAATGGTTAGAAATAATACTGTGATGAACTGCAGAACAAAAATACTGAATGCTGCAGAGCAGTAGTTGCTGATTTTTGAAAGCCTTGTGAAATTTTAGGAATTACTACCGGTAGTATAAATAAAGACAACCTAACAACGTATTTTCTACTCTGTATACACAGGGAATTCACAACCTTATTCTTAATAAAGAACCTATTGATTAGTACAAATGTTAACTACAAGGACTGCAAACATAAGGTCGTGTCCAACTCTCCTGCCATCTGGAATTTTACTCAGGTCAGTGGGAATCAGACACAAATCGCTGACTGATTGTTAACAATCACATATGAAAGAACAAAATAAATAGCTTAAATACTGCATTGGATCTTATGAAACCATACATTATTTACAAAAATCATGTAAAACACCTAACTTCCAGATCATTTGGAAATAAAAAAGAAACCCCCAAATATCTAATACTCACAGAGCAGAACCAAGCATATTATTTTTGTGTTACATTTATTGCCTTTTTTCCTCTATCCCAGAAAATTTTTATTACTCTGAAATTAATAACATATCAATACCACAATGTCCATAAAGTAAATGACTAAGGATGCCAGCTCATGAACATTTACCGGAGGGGGCGGGATCTCACTGACCTCAAAATAGCATCATATCTACATGTGCAGAACAGAACAGTACCCATCTGATCCAGATTCCCTCTAAAACAGATTCTGGTGAGAATTTCTTGTAAGCCGCTTGGGAAAAGCCCTGGGAAAAGTATGATTTTGAAGAGTAGCACACATATTTAAATATAAAAATAAACAAATTAACAAGGACTTCAGATCCTGTTTAACAATTCCTATGGGCTCTCAGTGTACAGAAAAAGTACCTGTTAATTTATTTTGGTTCCCTTCTATGGGATACGTACAAACTTATGAAGAAACCTTCCTTGTTTAATGGTGTCTCCTACACCCTAAATGGTATCTCCTATACCCTAAATAAGAAGTAGGTAAGATGTGGTCCTTAAGCTACACGCACTCCT
The DNA here is from genome assembly GCF_049901715.1 of Pseudonaja textilis. Taxonomy (NCBI): domain Eukaryota; kingdom Metazoa; phylum Chordata; class Lepidosauria; order Squamata; family Elapidae; genus Pseudonaja; species Pseudonaja textilis. The sequence continues at coordinate 155,473,299 of NC_141992.1, forward strand.
CATTTCAAAATTAAAATCAAACCCACTTGCAAGTAGAAAGGAAGAGGAGGAAAAAAGGGAAATCAAAATTTATAGAAAACAAATAAAGGGCTCAGAACAAGAGGGGGAAAAATGACAAAATGTAAGTATTACTTCAACCATTGATTGTGAAAATTCCATTCATCCTTTGAGATGGAGTCACCAAAGGAATGCTTCCCAGACAGGTAACCTCTGATGAAGCATATTCACCTCTGCAATAAACCAAGTCAAGCACAATCTTAAATGCATACACTGTAAATACATTTCTTTTTACTCTGTGGTAAATCATCATTAGTATTTAGACAGACTGTTGGAAAGAGATGAAGTTGTGAATAAACAATCCCATATCAGATCTTAACTTGGCCACAAAGTTGGGTAAAGGAGCTTTGAACCATGGAGCTATTCTCTCATACTCAGTTCTTTATTTGCAACATGGGAAAAACTATGGTGGTCTGTTTTACAGAGACATTGTAGCATTTACTAAAACAATTGTTAAATGTGAACATTTGGATGAGAATTAAGTCGATGGTGAAATTACAAATACTCAGCAGGGTAAGGCTGCACATGCTTATTTTAACTCCTTGGCAAAATAAATAACTATAGGCAGCTTCACCCTTTAAGCAAGTCTCATCCTTTTCTGGGATAAAGTTTGATACATACTGTAGCACCCCAGCTCTGGAATTCTCTCCCTCCACCTAGAAGTGTATCAGATACCATTTTTGGATTCTTTTTTTACCATTTCTTTTTTCCCTTTTTACAATACCTAATGAAAGTTAAACTGCTGCTGCTTATTGTATTGCTCTACAGTGTCTCTCTTTATTATGACTACTATAGTTTGAGGACACTGCAAAAAACCCAGTCTATGAATATTTTAAATAGTTAAAATTATAGTCAAGCTCGCAAGGAGTTCAAATGTAACTTTGACTTCAAACAGAAAAAAAATCACTTGTGCCCTGAAAGTTTCTTATGCATTCAATAGACCAAGACGTGCATGTACAGTATTCCTTCTGTCCAAATGATTTGCCCAATGTCACTTAATGGTTATTATTTTGTGTGTATTTCAGTCTGGGGGTGGTGGTTGATCTCAGACTCAACTGTTATGCCAAGTAAGCCCAGGCAATTAAGAGGTTCTCCAGTCATCAAAGGCTTCCACTGAAGCATGGATACATGCATGGGAGCACAGAAGCCATGATTCACTCTGGATAGATGTGGCAGTGCTCATCTGTAAAAAGGTAAGGAGGTGTGTGCCAGTCCAAAAGCAGATGCATATCAGATTTGCTCATGCTGTTGAGTCTGTAGGTAATTCTCCCATGAAACTGAAAATCATGTATTTTATGTTTAAAATAAGACTGTGGAGATTTAGCAGGGGGATTGCTAGAAGAAATTTTAAATATAAACTTCAGTTCTGTGCAATCTCATTAGCATGTGTCACCTCCTAATTATGGCTAGTAATCAATACCTGCATCAGTCTGCAGATTTCATTAAAAGCAAAACTAAAATTCTACCCTCCACTCAACATGCCACAAGGTACGGGAAAGCTTTGAAATATATTATTCTTTTGTATGCTCTTGGAAGCATTTCCCAAATGTAGCTATTATAGAGATACCAAGATCCTTTCACGACCAACAGTTCTTGTCCCAGCTTAAGCTGTAGTGTTAGGAAGAAACTTAAAAATATGAACTTGAATAAAAACAACAATTTTTCTGTTTTTTGTTTTTTTTTGCAATAAAGTGGGAGAAATCAGACCAATAAAATTAGGTGATGCTGTCTCAAAAGAAAACTGGGGTGCCTTTGGGAACATTGGGTGCTAATCAGGATTTCTAATTAGAGTGTAAATGTATGCAATATAGTGTAGAATATAGTATAGATCAAATATTGTTTTCAGTCAAAAAGAGGTAATGTTCCATAGTCCATGTAAAGAAAGAAAAAGAAAAAAAAACCATTATCCTTCAGTTTGGCTTTATTGGGACATAAATAGCTGCTTGTTCACTTTTTATACATTCCAATTTCTAATGTTCACTACACTTTGTATTTAACAAAGCTACACATTGTTGACAAAAAAGAGAGATGGGGTTGTCTCCATTTACATTATTACTCTCATAAAGAACAGATGTAGACTGCTCTGGTTTTGTTAGATGATGAGCCCCTGTTGATATTGGATAAGATTCAAATGTCCATATTGGTTTTGTTAGAAGTTTTAACTGCCTTTGATACCTGTAGGAACTGATTGTTGATGATTTATGTCCAGACCCTTGCTGGGATTTAAATAAATTATTTTGGAGCAATTCCATACTTTGCTTGAATAGGAGTCTCAGATGGAGTTAACCGATTTCTCTCAAAGGGCATTTTTAGTCAATTGTTAAGTAAGAACTTTGTGACAGGCAAAGAAGAGTTCAAGATATGCTAACCTAACACCTTGCCACAAAATCTCACCTGAACTCCAATGCTTTGCAAAACTCAGGACCCAGCACAATCAATATTCAGTATGTGACAGAATTACAGAGGCTATACTTAGGTCTGAAATGATATAGTGCTATATATGATATCACTGGGGGACTAGGATGATAATGTGTATGTGGGGGGGGGGTATTTGCACATTTTTGAGCTTTTAATTCAAAATATTACATTAAATCTATCATGTCTTAGCAATTTCTCCTAAGCATTTTTTTTAAGGATAAGCAACAACAAGTTTGTAAAAGCAAAGTTTTGCTAAATTTTGATGGCATGATCCTGAGTGGTAGCACAATACTATGGCTATAGAGGCCACATGCTGACACTTGCTAGTCCCTCCCATTTCATACATCTAGACAGCCATTATATAAAAAAAGTCCTTCAGAAGCATTTTCTAGCACTCAAGCTTTCCATTTTGAGAAAATGCTCTGAACAAAATGACTTCTGCAGGGGGAATTTTCCCCGTTCACCAAAAGCTGCCATGATCCATTTATAACGGATTTAGCAGACTGCTATCAGTCATCTGGTCTGGCTCCCTCTTACATACTTTTTAACTTTTCCAGGCAGTTGGGACCCAGTTTCAAATTGTAAGGGATAGAGTTGTAGACACTAACTGTTGTATTTCCAATTTAAAGTTATGGAGTACATTTGAAAAAACTAAAGTGAGAGAACTAGAATCAGTATTCACTTATTTCTTTAAGAATTCTAAAATGATAGATCAAAATAATCCTTTATTTTTAAAAGAATGGTCCAAATGTTTACATTCCATTCCAATCTCAAAATTGTTACAAAAACTGCTGAGGGACCTTTGGCCTATTTCCATGTGTCATATTTTGCACCACCAATAAAATATGGAATAATTTCTAATTTCATGTATAATTACAAAGGTTATACTTACAAAATCAAAGTTATTATAAAACATCATCAAAAGAATTTTTACATACCAACACATCATAGAGATAATCCTCAACTTAAAACCATAACTGAAGCCCAAAATTCTTGTTGCTAACAAGAGAGTCGTTAAGTGAGTTTTGTCCCATTTTACAATATCTGCAGTTGTTAAGTTAGTTGTTAAGTGAATCAGGCTTCCCCACTGACTTTTATTTATCAGAAGGTGGAAAAGGGGATCACTGAAACCTTCATAAATATGAACCAGTCGCCAAGTGTCCAAATTTTTATTATTTATTTACTTATTTAATTTATATTGCCACCTATTCTCCCATGGCATCTCAAGGCAGCTTACACAATGTAAAACCATTCTTAAAACAAAAAAATAAAAAAACAATAAAAAACAAAAAGAATCAAATAAATTAGTAAAGTACAATAGAACAAAAAAAATTGGGGGGATTACATGTTACATGACCATAGGGATGCTGCAATGATTGTAAGTGTGAAAAATGGTCCTAAGTCACCTTTTTTCAGTGCGGTTGTAATTTTGAACAGTCACTGAACAAAAAGGTTGTAAGTCAAAGACTACCTGTATTTGTTCAACTAAGATCTTCCTATTTCAGTGCAGTCAGTGACAAATAGAATGTAGGAGATGACTAGGCTGAGCCCAATGGAGGAGTCAAATATGTCATTAGCCTCAAGTCCCTTCACACCCACTAGAGAACTAAGTCCAGTGTAACTTCAATTCCATTGACTTTTATCTACCGCCAATTTGCTTTGACTATTAGTAATTCAGATTCTTGTAGACAGATTAAGCTTGCAATAAAACCTTTATATTCATTTTAACAGCATGGATTTCCTGATTTCTTGTGCTTTACATTAATCTGAACTACTAACAGTCAAAGCAAATTAGCAGTAGATAAGAGTCAATGGAATTCAAGTTGGGTGAACTTAGATCTCTCATGGATGCAAAGGGACTCAAGACTGATTAGATCCCTCCCTCGGGATCAGCCTGGTCATCTCCTTCAGACGGAATTGCAAATAATAAAAAGATTATCTGTATGGCTAAGGTTAGTTCATGTAGAAAGTAATATCAAATGCTTAGGAAAAAATGAGACAAGGAGAATGTTACTCTATGAGTGGAAAATTGATTTTTTTTGCAGATAATTATATATAATATCAAAAGAGACACACAATAAAGAGAAATGTGATTAGGATTACACAACAGCAAGATGCGTTATAGAGATAGCATTTTCAAAGTTGAAATGACATGTGACAGAAGGGAAGGGAAAAAAGCAAGCATGACTGTACCTTGGAATATAAAAGTGGCAGCACTGATATATAGACAATGAATAAACAGAAACTACTCTCCATTACACCAAGCTTCTAATGTGCTAATGTGGAGACAATTATATATGTAAAACTGAAGTAAATGGTAAACTTAAAGGAATGGTGTTGGGTAAAAAGCTTATGAGTCTTAATTACACTATGCTGCTTTATTTATAAAATCATTTTCATAAAAAAAGATACTATGAACAGCAGGACCAGCAGAAAATGCAAAGGAGTAACATGTAGTGTATGTTCATTACAAAAATCTCAATCTGAACACATTTGAGATAAACTTCTTGTCTTCAAGAATATACTTCTGTTAGACATCTCATTGAAAAATATGATTACAATCGTAGTATGACCATTTGAAAAAAGAAATGAAGCAGAAACAGATTTTGTTTTCGAAGCTACTGAGGAAAATGCACTGCCACCTTTCAATTTATTTTAGCATTTTTGTGCCTGCAACCCCAACATTTGAGAAATACTTGGGGACTGAATTGTATAAAATTTATCATAAACATATGTGTTTTTAAAAGGCATTTCTGCATCTTTTCAATTGAAAAAAAAATCAATGAGTAATTTGGTAACTTGTGTATCAGCAAATAATGTTTCCAGTGTTTCTTGCACTAAAAACATCTCCTGGTCACATTTCCATTACTTTTACCGAATACATTTCATAAACCTACAATATTACTCAAATTGGAGAAGCATTTGAGCTATACGATGTTTCCGTAGGTAGCTCAATTATGATAAACTAGAATTTTGATTTATTTTAATGTATTCAGCTTGGCAAAATTGTTTCTACGCCTCAATGAAAAATAATAAACCAATTTTACATAGAAAGCCTTTTGTTTCATTTGATAATACTGCATTTCCAGAAAATAGTATTATATAGTGACATTAATTGAAAACAATAAACAGGTTTAATTCCCCATTTAGTGTTTTGAAAATAATATACAGGTAGTCCTTGACTTACAGCAGTTCATTTAGTGACCGTTCAAAGTTACAATGGCACTGAAAAAAGGGACCTATGGTGTTTTTTATAGTTACGACCTTTGCAGCATCCCCATGATCATTTAATCAAAATTCAGATGCTTGGTCACTGGCTCATATTTATAACTGTTGATGTATCCCAAGGTAATGTGATCACCTTTTGCGATCTCCTGATAAACAAAGTGTCAGTGTTCTGAGTAATGATGACCTTGGTTCCCACAGGAGAACTTTTTGTTTTGACTGTTAGCTGGGCTCTCAGGCTTTGTGGCAACTATGAGGCAGCACTAGATGGCTTCAGCCAGGTTCACTTCAGAGTTTACACAAAGTCAATGGGGAAGCCAAATTCACTTAACAACTGTGTTACTAACTTAACAACTGCAGTGATTCATTTAACAATTGTGGCAAGAAAGGTCATAAAATGAGGCAAAACTCACTTAACAAATGTCTCACATTACAAGATAAATTTTGGGCTCAATTATAGTCATAAGTCACAGACTACCTGTATTCACCTAGAATTTTGCATGATACAACATCGTTCCTAAAAAAGGCATATAGTGGACACTTTTTCCTAACCACCTATTGGATGTTGTATTGTACTGTACTGTATTTCTGAAACACAGTAAAAAGAGTTGGAGGTAAAGGAGAGCAGAGAACAGCACACTCATTTTCAGAGCCCCGTTCATGGGCTTCAAAGGTATCCTAGCTTCTAGGAATTTGGGGGGCAGGTAAGGAGAAAGGCAGTTTGCTATGTCACTGGAAGTGGTATCACTTGACTGTGGTTAAGACCCTGCCTGCCAGATGGTGCATGCCTGCCTGTGTTTTTTTTTTCTTTTTCCATGCCATTTAGTGAGTACAAGAATTATTATATGATTCCAACTATATACTATAAACCAATCCTTTTTAGAACATCACGAAGCCAAAACAAAGTGGGAGTAGAAACAGTTTTGAACTCAAGGAGAAAGGGCTTCTAATGCACACACAGCAACCAATGGTGGGTCAAATGAACCATCACGGGGACAGGCAATCGCAAATAAAAGGAACTCGCATTTATTTCTGGGTAAGCACAAAAGGTCTTTAAATAATTGAATCCAGCTTTTAAGATGAACTCTGTTTTGGGGGTGGGGTGGGGGTCAAGCATCAGTTCCCCGCCATGGGCAGACTCTATTGGTCCTAGAGTTTTCAGCAGCTGCCCTCACCATCCTGTCCCAGGTACCTGATGGACCCATCAGGTTTCCAAGAGAATGTCCCCCGAAACGCAGACATGCAGTTTGGCAGATTTCCTCATTGCTGCCTAGAATGAGAGGTTTGAGAGTGTTCTGATGTATTTCAAAAGCTGAAATGGTTGCCACCCAGACATAATTATTGGAAGCGGTTGTAAAGTTTTATTAAGTGAAGCTTTCTTCTATTTTAATGCTTCCACGAGAACAGGATGTTGGGAAGAAATCAGGTAAACAGGCCTAGGATCCTCTCTTTTCATCAAGATAAACTAGATAGAATGAGAGTGAATTTTCTTTAGCAGGAGAGGCTAGCAAAAGAATGACTGAATCTGAAAATGGGATAGATCCAGCTGAGGGAATGTAGAGAAAAAAATTCAGAAAAATATCCCTCAGGGCAGTGGTGGCTAACCTTTTTCGGCTCCTATGCCGAAAACTGCATGCGTGCTTGCATGCCAGCATCCAGAACATAATGCATGCTGGAGGGGGGGCACACCTCTGCACATGCATGCATGACCCCCCTGCATGTGCCACACATCTTTGCACATGCACGCAAGACCCCCTTGTGCCATGCACCAATGCGCATGCATGTGCGTCTCCCACACACCCCTGCCCCCACACATTTGTGCCAGATACCCAACAACCAGCTCAGGCACTGCTGCGCATGTGCAATGGGCCTCTTGTGCATGCCACTTCCAGCACGCGTGCCATAAGTTCACCATCACGGCCTCAGGGCATCTCTACAGGAAAGGAAGCTGTTCAGCTACTTGGAATGTTGCTGACTAGTCCGTTCTAAGCCACCCTCTCTCCTGAACAGATCTATTATATAGGACCGGACAGAATTTCAGAAACCATGGTTTTCATGCTTTCCTTTTCAAAGTCCAATTTTGCTGTGTGGTAATTTGCTTGTTTGCATTGTAAGAAAAGTAAATTCATGGCTTCAGATAAAGTGAATTATGTCCATAACCTGAACTTAATTCAGGTAAACTTGAGTATTGTTTATTTATTAGATGTACATTCTGGTTTATAGGGGTCCAAGAGAGTGATGTCTAAAATTCTTGTTAACTTATACAACCAGTACAACACAAGCAAAACACATTACAGTATAATATGAATTCCCTAGATTCCATTAGAGAAAAACTTTTAAATGACAGTAAATTGTTTTATAACAACATTTTGTTCTTCAAGATTCTAGAACAGAATGATGTAAACATTAGATTAATTAAGGGATGACCAGTTTTGATCAAATAAACCTAAATTTAATATTTATAAATTTATTCATGTTAATTTATATTATTATATGGTATATTAATTTATGATCCAAGGCCAAATAATCAAGCACATATTAAAACTTATACAAAAATTATATGAAAGGCCAATCAATCAAAACTACAAGGAAGGCACCTTGTATTGTTGATTCCTATAAGCCAATGCTATGGATAAAAATATTGCTATCACTGTCTCTGTACATCAAAAATGTAATCACTTAAAAAGAAAGTAGTTATCTTACTATAAGGACGATTTATATTTCTAATAACTGGAGTCAGAAGTTCTGATCATCATTCCATATAAAATTGGCACGTAAATAGAACAAAAGGCGTGTCTCTATATTTGAATATTTTTATTATTTATTTGAGTCCCATCTTTATTGTTTTTACAAATAACTAAAGTTGGTGAACCTATCCAACACATTCTTCCAATTTTCCTCACAACAACCCTGTGAAGTGAGTTGGGTTGAGAACAGTGACTGGTCCAAAGACATCCAGCTAGCTTTTCATTCATATGGAAAGCTGAAATATCTTCCAATTGTCACTCTGATGGGTAGCACATTGAATCAAGTCAAAAGAAAAAAAGGCTTTTCATGTGGAGTATGATCCCACAGAAATAGGGAAAGACCAGGAAAATTGGATAATTCTACCAAAAGATAGGTGGGAAATGTTGGCAAATCCAATTGAATACTGAAATCCTAGACCTGATGCTTCCATTCTACTAATGTTTTATGAAAGCCTTAAATGAGGCTGGTACTGATAAACCACAATATATCAGATTTGTCTCTCTGCCTTCATGGGTGGATTTAAATCGATCAATTGGGGTAAGTGCAGGGGTGGGATTCTACCAGTTCGCACCTATTTGCTAGAACCGGTTGATAACATTCTAAGCAGTTCGGAGAACCGGTTGTTAGAAGAAATTATTGGCCTAATCCTGTAAGGAAGGCAGGAAGGAAACATTCTGGTATTGCTTACAGAAACTGCCTCTCCGTTAACCCTTATTACATTCTTGGCAGGGCTAGACTTCCTGTCTCAGGAACTTCTCTGGAGTTTGTTCCCCCTCCTTTGCTGGTACTTTGCTTGTGCGGAGTGACCATTTAAAGTTACAATGGCACTGAAAAAGTGACCTATGACCATTTTTCATACTTACGACTGTTGCAGCATTCCCACAGGTGAGGAGATGCATGCCTCAATGTGATATTGAGTTGGCCACACCCATCCAATAACATGACCACCAAGCCATGTCCACCCAGTCACATGACCACCAAGCCACGCCCATCACCTAAGCCATGCCCACAGAACCAGTTGTTAAAAATTTTGAATCCCATCCCTGGGTAAGTGGAACCAAATAATCCCCCAAAGGGGGATTACTTTTCCAAAGACCTGAATTGTCTTACACTGGCCTCAAAATATATTCATCTCTTAAACCCACCAGATAGATTGGATCACGGAAACATCTCATCAGAATAGCTAAGATTTTTTTTGTTTCTCATCATCCTATAATGGATCTTGCATATCTCTGACAAAGTCATTTTCCTTACACTCTACCAGAGCCAAATTCTATTTGCATTAAGGCATTATATGTCAGGCAAAGGTGTTTGCTATACTTTTAGGTGTTTAGATTATACAAAGTCAAAAATGTCAATCTTCTTATAGAAATATACCTGAGAAACCAATCACAGAGAAACCAATCTATAACTTCAACCTTGAATAACTTAATGGCAAATTATTTCTACCCCACCTTGTAGATTTAGGATCTGCCAAAGATACTTTGGGAGCACTTATAGATAATTCTCTTGTTTGCCCAGCAGGTAGAATATTGAAAATGAGTACCTAAATGTTTGAAAGACATTTAAAACCAAGATATGATTAATACTTCTTTCATTTATCATCCATTTAGCCAAGGGGTTAAAGTATTGTATTGAAAATGACAGGTCTTTAGTTTTTGAGTATTGTATTTCCAGATGTTCTTGTTACAATAGACCAATGATGCTCTAAGATGGTTCAACTTTTGAAATACAGGAAATGGCTACATCAACTGTATAAATAAGAAGAGACATTACAACTGGTAGAAAATGGAAGATGAAACTCTGGATTGTTTCAATAATGTCAATAATGTCATTAATATATGGATTAAAAAGCCAGGAGGCAAGTATGTACTCTTTCCCAAGTAGGATTAGGTTCCATTAAATCCTCACTGTTATTGCCATTAGCCTATGTGATAGAACCTCATCATAATTGTGTATATTTTGGGAACATGCAATACTACCCATACATGACACAATGAAAAATAGAATAGAATGTCTTTCAAAGTTCCTATTTTGTTATTATTACTAAAAATAACACAAGTATGTTTGTCCATTTAGAAGAACATGGGCTTCAAGGTGATGAAACAATCTTTCATAGGTTTTTACTTTATCCCATTCTGTATCCGTACAGATGGGGAACTGAGAAGTATGACTTTGTTTCTCAATCTCTTAGATGACTGCTCATAAGGGTAGATATCACCTGCTTTCACAGGCAATTTCCAGGCACCAGACTTGTCTATGCGGATCTATTCATAGAATCACAGAGATGGGAAGAACTTTAGAGGTCACCTAGTTCAATCCCCTGCTTGATGCTAAAAAATTATAATTTCTACCTTCCCTTCTTTTTAGCAGAGCAACAGCTAGCAAGTAAGAACAAAAATTTTACACAAATGCCCTAATGTGATCCCCACAGAATGTCTTATGGCAACCGGAATATATGATAGACAGATGTGTGCATGTGTCTAAGTTCATATTCTGATATTTGAATTCTGAGCAGAAGAGGGTCAGGATAGCATGTATGTGTATTCTTTCCTGGGGATTAGCCAGGTGAAAGCATGGAAACATCTTAAGCCTTAGTAGAGGCAAGTTCTGTTTTGATGAAGCTTCTTGCTTTCCCATGCTATTTTGCATATATTATATTTTGCACATGCACATGCTCACACACAAAAGCACCCATACCCACAAACCTTTCTGTGCCATTTGCTCCTCCCTGAATACTTTTCAGAGGTCTCCCAAGCCGGGATTTTCTCAGTGAGCAGCCCAAATACCCACAAGCCTTTTTTTGACCGTGAAAAACTGCTACTTTCTCTTGCTTCCTTTAGCACATTTTTAAAAATGTCATAATTAAGTAGCAATATATAATCATGAGGTTGATTAATTTCACACTGTAAACTTTATGTCAACGCTCATATGTGTGCCAAATAATTTTCTTTCTAAAACTTCTCTTCAAAAAAAAAAAAGTGGCTATTTCTAGTATTGTCAGACTGAATGCAGAAATGACAAGCCAGTAAGGCAAAACAAAGTGCAGAGTTAGTTTCTCATCCCAGATGGCAGTGATGGGGCTTGTTGACAAAAACTCCGAATGAAGAGCAGTACAGAACATATGAACAAATTCCCATTCAGACAGTATAAAGACTATGCATGAGTGATTTGCATGCAGCCAGCATGGCTTATTTGTCATGCCTAAAGCCAATAAAGAGAGTGATGCAGTCAAGATTTTTACACATAACAACAGCTTGAAAGTATGATTATCACATTTTTCTAACAAAGAATAGTATAATTTGTGGTTTAGTAAAACAGTGCCCCAAGAGAAACACAATTGGATTTAAGTATTTGCTTTGAAGGAGTCAAAGCAGATTAATCCACAACTAATTTTCTTTGTCTCTCTGAGGGCAAACAACTTTCACACATCACAAAACTGACCCTGGGAGCCAAATCATAGCTTGATTTGGGGATGTATTCAATCTGTTGTTCCCTAGAGAAATACTGAAACAAAAAAATAAACTAGCAAACAAACAAGAAAGAAAATGTTAGAAAGAAAAAAAAGAAGTAAGCAACTCACTCAGTCCATGACACAGATATCACATGATTTATTGAGTGGCACCAGAGTAACACAAGCAAAAGGTAAGTTTATCTGGGCAGAAACCCACAAACTAAATGTCAGCATCAGGAAAAATAAAGAGGAAAAGGCAAATAAATGGAAGATGGGAATGTCATTAGTTCTACTGCATTCCTTTTACCAGACTAATTTCTAACTGAAATCATAATAAATTGATCAAAATAGAACATATAAAGAAAACATAAAGTAAGGAAATCTGTACTTTAATAAGCAAAATAAAAACAAATCTTGGTTTAAAGTAATAATCATTTTGGTATGACTGATATAGTATATTTGTTCAAATATACACAAATATGGTGCTTATAAATCTTAAAACAATGCTTAAAACTTCACTTCTATTGCATAAAAATATAGTTTTCATAGCAGAGGAGAATCTGCACTGTCATTCCAATATCCAGGAGATAATCCAGGATATAATTTTAAGTTTTGTTTCAACAATACCAAAAAATAATAAAACATTAACTATATGCCTTTCTAGAATTAGGGAAAATTGCAGAAATAAATATTTCTTTAAATTACTAACAATAAATACAACTTCTACATAAACATTGTCTTGCTGATAGATATTGCATTAGTATGGGCTACGTTCAGCACAAAGATGGATATAGGTTTCTGCTTAATTATCCTAGTCTATAGGAACAAAAAAGATCCTAAGTTCTATAAACCAAGGTCACCAATCTTTTGGACCTCAGGGACCACCAAACTCATGATTTTAAATCCCGTGGACTCTAATATGAATTTTGACTGATGGTGGCTTACTGATGTTTTCCCAGGAGGATCCCCCCAAAAGCCTGCAGGAAAATTCCCCACCCTGTTTTCCTATTGATAAATTATTCCTTATTTGAGATCACAGGATATGTCTCCAGCTCTGTTCTGGGGGCGGGGGAGAGAGAGAGAGACTTTTGGCTTCATGCAAGGAAAGCAGCAGAAGTCTTTCTTTCTCTCCCCCAAACTCCACCAGAAATGAGTCTTTGTGAGACTTGTTGCGCCGGTGCAGCCTTGCAGGGATGCCTTGCAGGGTCCCAAAGACTAATTTCTGGTGGAGTTTGGGGGAGAGAAAGAAAGACTTTTGCTACTTTCCTTGCGTGTAGCCAAAAACAGAAGAAGAAATAAATAGCCCAGTGGCCAGGCCAGGCACGCGGTGTTCGCAATGCAAGCAATGCAAGCCTTGTGATCCCGCAAGCCATGTGGGCAGAGCAGCCTTGTGTTCCCACGCAGCCTGGATTAATTGCCTTGAGGGGTGCTTTGGGGGTGACATTTCTCTGCGGACCACCGAAATTTTCTCACGGACCACCAGTGGGTCCTGGCCTACTGGTTGGTGACCACTGCTATAAACTATTTAATGGAAACTATGCTCATCAGGCCAGACTTTAGAAAAACATTTGCCAAGAAGAGAACCACAAGTGCAAAGTGCAACCTAATAACACTGCCAGCCTACTTGTAGTACTTTACTTCCAATTGACAAATAACAATGCCCAATGCTTTTATGTAGGTTTTTAAACAATAAGGGAATAAGATGAAACCTTATGGAACATTATTGGTCAATGTCCAAGTATGGAATAATAGTCTTTCAATATTACCTTCTGAATATACCCTGTCAGAAAGGGCCAGATTTATTGAAAGATAGTATTCCTAAGGCCCAGTCTTGCAAGATAGTTAAAGATAATATACAATTTATGAAATCAATTGTATATTGCCTTTCACAAGCCACTGTGAAAACTAACAGGACTACATTCCCCTTTCCAGAATATTTTATCTACCAAAATCACAAATGTAACCATTAGTATGAATATCCAACTGAAATGGATACTAACCAGAATCATACTTATAGGTTCAAATCTTTAAGGCTACCATCTTCTCAAGCATGTATTTGTTCAAAAGATGGGGGGGTTTCCCCCCAACAGAATCTGTAGATTTTTTTGCCATTGATAAAGTGCAAAATCAGATATATCACTTATTGTAAGACAGCTTATGTTTTTTATATGTAGCAAGGAAGAAGATAGCCCAGAATGGGGGGGGGGGGGAATATGTTTAAATAACGTTTATACAAGACCTATGTATTTACTTTAAATTTCCTTAGTCAGTTTCATTATTTCATTGTTCTGAAGCCTTGGTGAACATTTTCAAAAAGTTCACAAGGTCTGATACCAGCCTCTAGCCATAAGTTTCCCAGTTCAAACCCAAGAGATATAATCACTTTGCAAAGTTTCTTTTGTATTTCAGTGCAAGGGTCAATGGTGGATTGAGACTATTTTTTAAATCTGAACACTGCATTATGGAGACAATGAGCAATTCTGGGAGCTGAAGTCACAATCCAATGCACTTATCTGGACGTGAGTCACATAAAGATACACAAAATAAAGTTATGCTGTGAATAACTTTATTTCATGTTTGAGTATGTGCGAATAACTTGTACATAAAGCAATATTATATGCACAACTTAAAATAGATTTTAATACTTATCCCTAAAGCATATTTACCTGAATATTCAAACAGAGAACTCCTTCCCCAGTTACCAATACATGCAGACTATAACTTGAATAACTTTATTTATCATTTATAAAAGAAATAATATATTTAAGAAGTCCTTATTCAACCTGTGAAAGATTTCTTCTGTAAAGGAAAAAATTCAACACCCGCCTCCCCCGCCACACACACACACACACACACACACACACACACACACACACACACACACACAATGTCTACAGAAAGACATGGTCTAATCAATTCTGGGATGGAGGTCAAGAGATTAATATTGTTTTGTCTGCAATATGGTTTGAAACCAAAAATCAAAGTGAAACTGTTTTGATAGTACAGAATGCTCCAGGATGAAAGGTAGATTTAATCTGAGTGTCTGAATATTCTGAAAAGTTCAGATATTTTAAGTGTGTGTCAAAGATGAGTTACATTTTGGCTTCCAAAAAAGGTGCATACCACAATAGTTCTGTACTGGTTTTCTTACTATGCATTTCTCTCAAACATGCATACGTTTGCCTGAATCTTTGGTTTCTTTAAAAGAATGTAATTAACAAGAATCTGCTAGTCCCTCTTATCTATTTGTTAACATTTTCATCTAGTAAAAATCTGACCCCTTCCCATGCCTTCTCCACAGGGATCATCCAACCCTCCTCTAGTCATTAAGCTGGACTTCCTGCTGGAATGAAGTAGTAAAAACAAATGAAACACACCATTTCCATCCACAGTTAGAAAAGCACAGAAAAAAACAGGCATTTCATTATTTTCATTGTTCTCCCCTTACTCCAAACATTATACACAAACCACCATGACACCTTCTCATTCTTACTGTATAAGTTGCAACTTAATGATTAGGAAAGAATAACATCTCTGTGCTGAAAAGCAGTTTTTGAGAAGGCACACTAAATCAAAAGACGACATAAATCAAGGCAAACCTTTTCTCTCCTTTGTTACTTCAGAAAGTTTTTTTTAACCATCCGTGCACGAATTGTTTTATTCCAAATATAAATGGTGAAAAGGCAAAGGTTTCCCCTGTCCAGTCGTGTTCACCTTTAAGGGGCAGTGCTCATCTCCATCTCTAAACCAAGGAGCCGGCACTGTCCGAAGACATTTATCTGGTCATGTGGCCCAGAACGCTGCTACTTTCCCACTGGATTGGTACCTATTTATCTACTTGCATTTGCATGCTTTTGAACTGCAAGGCTGGCAGGAACTGGGGCAAGAACAGGAGCTCACCCCAAAGCACGGCACTCGGATATCGAGAAGCAGGAGCTCCATCAGTTTATGCAATACTAGATATCCTGCTATTAGCACCAAAGGTTTACTTCACATTTCTGGAAATGCAATATTCACAATTCAGGTTTTATTGCTATAAGTCATGCTATTATCTCATAACATTATAATATAAATTATTAGAAGGATGTTTAAATCATAACAAGTTTTTCATACTCAAGATACAGTTTCAGTATAAATTATGAGAATTATACTTCAAAATACGTTTGCTACCAATTAGTTTAAAGATGACTTTTGTCCCCATATATTCTTTGGGCTCATCGTACAATGCTCAGAGGTAACATACCACCTTTTAAGCTTCAATGCATTCCCAGTGCAATGTGGAGAAAGAAAGATTCAGAGATTATGGAATAATCATCTCCAAATCGATCAATTTTCCCCTGAAGGTAAAACTGAAAGAAATAAAAAGTTGACCAGTTCCAGCTACAGTGCTTGAAGTTTAAAAGGAAAGGACCCCTAGGGCACATTGTGGAGTGATACCTATCTCCTTTCTGGTGCTTATTAACAGGTCAGAGATCTCCGTTACATTTATACTATTCCCAGCTGACATCCCCTACTAGGTATGGTGACCTTTCAATCCAAATAAAGAATTAAAAACACAAAGTCCTTTAAAATAAAGGTGGTTTTTCTTTTCTTTTTTTTTTTTGCAATCATCAGCCATTTTGGAATTGCAGTATAAGTTTGTTGAAAACTCTCAGCAGTATCACCTTTAGTAGTTCCTTCTTAATATATTTGTATGCCTGCATGTGAATCCACACAAATTCTAGTTTTCAGGATATTTTGCATACTGCACTGTGCGACTTTGGGGCTATGTTTGGCCTTTGAATGACACTTCCAAAAGTAACTACAACCTGGACAAAAATTATATTGATTTGGTTTCAGGTTATAGTAAAAGGAAAACAAATTAATTAAATACAGTTAATATGATTATTTCTCCTTATTGTGCTGCATTAACTCTTTACTTTCTAATTTGAAGTCATGTACATTAAATAATTGCATTTTTTAATGTTTTAACCACATATTTTTGTTGGTAGAATTATGAAATCTGGATGGATATAAATACTGAAAATAAGTCACCACTATTTTCAGTATAATTTTTGGAATACCAAAATTCTTTAAAATACAATTTCATTTAAAAATAACATTCCCAGTCTTTAGCCTGAAGTTATATTTCCAAAACTGTGCTCAGTGCTTGATAATAACTCATAAGACAGAGAAATGCTAAAAGAGTTAGCCCTGGGAGTAAAGAGCAATACTTTTGTATCTGCTCTAGAAGAAGTAAAAAAAAATATTACATCATTCATACAGGTTGCTAGATTCAGCTTTTCTTGGCATGCAGTTTGGATTATCTTGGCAGAAATCTGATCTTTGTTTCTGTCTTTATGTGCAGTGAACATATTCTGCAAAAAAGTAACTTTCTTAGACAAGTATTTGACTGGGTTGTGCAAAGTACTTTATGTAGGCCTTAACCTTAACCTGGACTAAAACAGAAAATGTATGGCTACATTTTATGGGAATGTTTTAGGTATCAACATTTAAATTCAAATAATATTTTTATACCACTCTAGAATTCTCAAGAAATTGTAAAAGGGAAAATGTATGAAATAAAATGTATGAAAATTGATGAAATGTAGAAAACTATTTTAATCTTATGTGTTTTATAGAAACAAAGTATGTATGCATATATAAACACAATTCAGGTGTAACTGTATAGAAGTCCAGTCCACTTCATTAAAATTTGCTTTTATGTTAGCAAGTTTATACTGGGCAGAGAACAGTCATTGGTAACTTGTCAATGGTAATACAGGTAATCCTCTACATAACCATTCATTTATTGACCAAAGTTACAAGGTGCTGAATTATGACCTTTTTCACACTTACGACCATAGCAGTATTCCCATAGTCATGTAATCTAAATTTGGATGTCTGGCATCTGGTTCATATTTATGATGTTTGCAGTGTGTCAGGGTCATGTGATCTTTTTGCAATTTTCTGATAAGCAAAATCAATGGGAAGTTAGATTCACTTAACAACTGAGGCAAGGAAGGTTGTAAAATGGGACAAAACTCACTTAACAACTGTCTTGCTTAGCAACAGACATTTTTGGCTCGATTGTGTTCTTACTCAAGGACTACCTGTGAAAAAACACTTCCTGAAAGTAATGAATTGGGCATCCTAGCATGCCCTTTGGCCTAAATATCCTCTTTTGAGGGCTCCTACTTTAGGATGAAATGTTATGTCTTAGACAACTCTGAAGAGGCCAATAGAAAAGTCTTCAGGGGCTTCCAGTCACAACGTTTCACCAGAGAAAGCTCATTCAGAATGAGATATGAACAGCAAGACCTTCTGGGCTACTGTCTTTGTGAGAACATTCATTTCATCCCTCTAAAATCCACAAAATCAGGAGACAGTAAATCATCCTGATTCATTTCTGTATAAATTTGAACTGGAACTTAGCTAATGCTGGAAAACATTTATCCTAAATCTATATAAAGTTTCAAACTAGATAAAGTTTACTTGTCAGGAAAAGATGATCATCTCTCCATGTGTCACAAAATCAATGTTAAGTAATACATTATCAATATATATTATGGGATTTTAAAAAATTTAAATTAATTTAATTTAAATGTGGCATGATAGACACATTTATATCTAATTCAAGCAGTTTTTTGTCATGATTTGACTGTCATTCACATAAGATTCCATGATATTTATTCTCAAGAAGTCCACACAGAAATATTGTATTAAGCTTTCAGATCTAAAGATTCATTCGCCTTTTGTTCATTGGAAAAGCAACCATATAAATTGTACACAACAATGTGTTCATGCATCTACAACTTTGCTTCTTGCATCTTCTTCTTGCACCTTCTAACTGGGTTTGACACTTAAACCATCTTTCAGAACACTGGGGCAGATCATTTTGGCAATAAATATCATATTTTTGCATTTACATTACTGATTTTATACAAAATTTGCCAGAATGTAAAAATAGGCACAGAATCTTTAAAACCTAACTCAGAAGATAATTGTATTCTACCTTAAAACAAATATAGTCTTCTTAGTATTTATTATTTCAGAAATGAGTGAATGAGTAACCCTCATTTGTAAGGAAGGCTTAATTAAATCCTCCGATTTATTTTCAATTATTTTAATTTGTACCATCAGCCATAAGTATTTTTTTCAAACAACAAACCAAAAGGGGAGTCAGTCCCTGTCTTTGAAAAACGTTTACTGAAGTGGCAGAATCATTTTACCCTCATTTAGTATGGCAAGTTCTGCCCTCAAGCATGACCTGGGGTAAAGTATCTAAGGAGTACTGCTCCAGGAATTTCTCCTTTTGCTTCACTTCCCCTGCTAGCAGTCACTCAACTGAACACCCAACTTCAGGTGACATACATTATGGGATTACAAAGGTTTCATCAGGAAAAAAAAAATGAATGCAGACATCCTTTTGTGGTCTAGGAAGACAAACAAAATGACTGATTGGAAGGCATTAACAAAACAATGTAACAATGAAGGAAAGATGTTAAAAACCTTCCCACAGACATCAGCCTCTTGCCAGGAACAAATGAGAATTGGCTAATTGTTGAATATATCAAAATGCTAAAATGAAAAGGAAGGTGTGATGTACACCACCTTGTTTCAAATATTATTTAAAAGAGTAAAAAGCAACAGAAATACAACAGAAAAGAAATATGCTGTCATTAGCTGCTTCTTGACAAAGATACTTGAATATGTTTTGTTTCATTACCCATGAAGTAGCTGTAGGTTTCATATTCTAACTACCATGGAGATACACAACTGGTTCATCTAGACTTATTTAGTATATCCTATCTGGAACTAGAGGTTTTTGCAGGATATATTCCCAGACCAAAGATCTCTTTTTAACTGAAATTATTAGGAACTAAATGTGGATGTTCTGTTGCCAAGAGTTCTGAATAATGATACTTTTCATGCTCATAATTATAGGTTTTATCAGACTGCTTTGCAAATGCTACATATGTTCTGGTAAAGTAATAATCACATATAATTCATTCCAGGACAATAATTTATTACTGAAGATAGTGTAAACATGTCACCACTGGTCAATATTCAGTCAGATCTGAACTTCTTTAGAAGTAAATGAAAAAAAAAAGTAATTTCTATAAGGAATTGATTTATTTAAGTGAAGGACTGCTACTAGCACTGAGCCACATATTTTTAATTTTTTAAACATCAAGCTAATGCTGAAACATCTGAATTTCTCATGTTCTTTTTTCATGGAAATGCCCAATACTTTCTTTTTTGCTTTGGGATTCTGGGTTTTTCTTAATTTTATGCTTGATTATTTTCCCAGATATCTAAAGATAAAAGTGTTAAGGGAAAAACACATTAAGGCATTAAGTCTCATAATCAAAATACCTACCATAGCTTAATCTAATGATTTCTAATCAATTCTCACATTAGTATTACCAAGAAACTCTGTCAAAATATATTTGTTTAGAATTCATATGTTTAAAAAAATGAAACATCAATGACCATTTCTTTCTAATGAGGAGCAAGATCCTCTCATGAATCCATCCAGTGTATCGGAATGATTCTCTCTCAAAGTATACTCAACAATTTCCTATATGCCATTTTTAAACATGAAATGTAGCTTTAAAAAGGAGTCCCTGAGGATTTTACTCCATTAATCATTGCCAACTATAGGGGGTTGCTAATCTGGTTTCAAGGCCATTGAGCCAATGGAAGACCTGTGGCCAGAATGACATTATGGATGCTGTTACCTTCTCACTGAAATTGTATCTCTTTATCTACTCGCATTTGCATGCTTTTGTTGACAAGCGCTGAAATGAGGACAGGAGCTCACCCTGTTGTATGGTGCTCAGGTCTGGGCTGCCAATTTTCCAACCAACAAGCTCAGCCTCCTAACTGCCCCGCCTCCCCTAAATGCACCTGCACTAAGTTCAGATTTATAAAAATAGAACCATTCTATGCCATCTTCTCAGTAAGCAGTCTATTACAATACAGGACCAAAGCTGGTATAGGCTAAAAAAACAGTCAAGTCTAAATGAAAATTAAACTCATTCAACCCTACTTGAGAATCTTTACTTGAGCAAACTAAAATATAAGGAATGGAGGTAGGAAAGAATTAAAAGCATCATTGAAGAAGAAACCTAAAATCAGAAACAAAACTGTATAAGCAAATACAAAATGAGAAGTACTGGTTTACCTGTCAGTTGACATTGATTAATCTTGTGCTCTGTGATGTCACTCAATGACTCAAACACCTGGAGGCAGCTGTCACAGCTGTGCACAGCTTCTTCCTCTAAGTCCTCCCCTTCTTCTGGTCTTTTCTTACAATCTATCAAGTCTCCATCATCTGTCCTGTCTTCTAGTTTACAGTTCAGATCTGAAAGAAAATTAAGATTATGACTCCAGGGTTTGGGAAGAAACAATCCTGTTTAAAAATTGGACGTTGGGTGGATTTGTTGTGTTACTGTTGTTGTTCAAGCTATTCAACAGGTACAAAAATACTTTTGGCTTGAGGCTGCAGAACATGAACATTATGCTAGAATTTACAGCTCAATAAACAGAGGAAGTATCTATCCTTTCCATTCTCAATTACTTTTCTTCCCAAATAGCATTCCCTTCTGCAAAAGGAATGGTTCCATTTGTCACAGTTAATTTTGTCAACTTTAATGCAACTATTGGGGGCTTTTCATCAGTTGAATAATTTAAAAGAATAAATCCCTTCTACAATGCAGCACAATCTAATGAAAAAGAATTTTTTTAAACAAAAAAAAAAAAAGTTCCAGGGAATAAAGCCAGCTTTTAACTTTTTTTTAATGCTGGAACTAACTTGCTGCCATGAGAATGAAACTGATATTAATAAAAAGCCAAATGAACAGCTTTTGTTGCCAAAGAAAATTAAAAATCGATGCATTGTTCTAGAATGATTTAACCTGTCTACTAATTAAAAAAAGATGCACTAATATGCAGAGAATAATTTGCTCTAGAGGCCATTTTGCATCATTATTTGTCTCAATAAGATGAAATAAAGATCCAGCAGATAAACTAGGTCTAATGCAGGAACAGAAAGGATGACTTTAGTACAAAATATAATTTACTGAAATGGATTGTGACAAATTCCTTGTATAAAGGAAGTCTAAGCATCATACAATACTACTTCAGTTTGATAAATGACTAGTGAAATGTCACCTCTTTAAAACTTTTTTGTTATGCTGTTTTCAGAATTGTTTCTGAAAACATAACATCAGATAGCATTTCTATCCTATTTCTGTTTTTCCTCCTTAAAATATTATAAACAAAAATAATAACAAGAAAGAAAAAAAATGAAAAGTAGCAGATAAAAGAATAAAATATTAGAAAATAATTGTAATAAATGTTGACATTTAATATTTCATTTATTTATTTTGTAGAACTGTGAGGATTGTGTCATTTAAAACATAATTAGAAATCTCTAAAATTCTAAGCAAGATATTACTATTTATTTTAAATATAATCATGTAAAAGAAACTAAAAGAGAAAAAGAAATTTTAGAATTGTAAGCTACTCAGAGTCACTTGGCTGAGTTGGGCAGCTACAGAAATTGAATGAATGAATGAAACCAATAAATGAATAAAGTATCTTTAAAAACTATTGCAAAATAGTTATAGTCACAGATGCAATCAAGCAACTTACATAAAATATGCTTGGATACTGCAGTGGAATATTTCCCCTGAAGAATTTAAGTGTATTAGCATGTTGGATTTGAAGTGGGGAGATCTAGATTCAAATCTCTACTCATCTCTTAAGGTCACTGTTGATTTTAAGCCCAATCTATCTCACAGGGGGTTGGCTGAGGGAAAAATAGAACTTTACCTAACTCACCTTAGACTCCAGATTTACAAACAGGATATAACATTATTAGCTCATTCAAAAACAAAAACAGAACAAAAGAGCAAAATGTAGAGCTGCCATCCTGAGTTACTTGTAAAAATAATAAAGGCAAGATGCAAATAAATAAAAACAAAATTTTTACTTTAGCATAAATTCTGCAACTAGCTCTTTATCTGAAAAATAATGATATCTTATGTTGCTTTAAGCTCACACATGCTAACAAACTGCCAAATATACTTGTAAGAGCATTTCCAGCCTTTACATCTACCTTAGTCTAGCAGTTAAAAATACTACTAAGTTATAAGTGACAAAGGAAAAGAGATAATTGTCTTTAACTAAAAGAGATAATTGTCTTTAATCATTAAACATTTGTTGGAAAGCAACATGTGCACAATCCATACTATTAGATACTCAGCTCAAATTCTCAAATTCATCTCATAAAACTGACTCAGGCAAACATGGCTACTCAATCTGAATTTTAACATGAATATTTAAATGCCGCACATAAAAGTTTACAAATCTATTTGTTTTAAACTAACTTTACTTTAAGTGAAGAGAGAAAGGGGCGCAAGTCAGTGCTTATTATTCAAGAATGCTGATCCTTAACAAGAATCCAATAATATAACAGGTATAAGTATACATGCAGAGAGTTTAGGATATGAAGCCTTGCTTTGAATAATCAGTTGTACAAGGACAGATCTATCTATTAAGATTTTTTTTCTCCAAATTATATAACAGAAGTCATTGGGTGAGAAAAGCAGAGTTATTTCTACTTATGCATTTACAGATTTAAATCTGCTGGGACAGGAGTCAAGCAACTTAGTTCCTTCTGCTGTTACTTCCGAATATATGTTCTAGCAAAATGCTATGCTAGTTTTTAGGTCAATTCTTAAGGGGAGAAACCCATGAGACTGGGTTCAATCACAGCCCCTGTGTAATGAATTGTGGCAGCTTCTTGATGAATATATTTTCCATTCCTACTTTTTTCTCTGAAAAGGTACTTCTACTATAAAGTCATTGATACTGAAAGAGTTATAGACTCATATAAAAGGGTTTTGAATGTCAGTGAAATGGTTCATATGGATTTTTAAAAACAACTGTTTCAAACTTAAACAGGACATACTGAAATCAAAACCTTTTTCACACATCTAGTTGGTATCAACCTATACTTTAGACTTTAACCACAAGCAGAAAGTGCCAAATCAATTCATTTCAAATATGTTTGGGGCAAATATTATCACTTCAACTCTACATTGGTATCTTCCAGCCTATTTTAGACTAGTTCTGATATGAAAATGACTAAATATTGCCAATTGCCCAGATGAGAATTGTTTTGTGAAAGATGAACTTCAAAATAGGAATACCACATCTAATTTTGAGGTCCAAAATGCTTGTATACAAAATCGAACATATTCTTTTTCTTAGTTCTTGGCTACTTCTTATTAAGACAGACATTATAAAAATATCTATAGCTCCAAGTTTTTATAATTTCAAATGTGATTTACTTAGATGAGAAAAATGATTTCCTTTGAAATTACTTTTCAATCAGAATTGATTTGCATATTTGTTCTGATGACCCATTTATCTAAGCTAAATTATCTTTCATATACTCTTTCCTATCATATTGCCACTTCTAATCATTTAAACTTTTCTAAATACATACCTAAAGTGTTTTAAGTAGATTCATAATTTTACTTATAGCCAGTGGATCAAAATAACAGATCTACCAAAGAAATTTAACCTTCAATGGGCAAGTGTCAACCTAGATATAAAATATTCACCTACTGATTACCAGAAAAGATAAACTCTTGCTGAATAATGATCTGCTGAAGGGAATAACAGTACTGAAACCACACTTTCTAAAAGAGTTATTTGTGAAAGCATGCGTTGCATGAGTGAACCAAACTAACAAATCCAAAAAATTAACTCACAAACACAGAGATAATCTTTCTACTTCTACTGGCAGATTTGCTACTGAATTGCAAACCCAGTATAAATTCTGAAAAGCTTAAAGCCTCAAACCAGAATTGACTAATTGAGCAAACCAGACTGACACTTGAAAATCATACTTAATATTAACAACTATTTCAGCATGTTTATCTGCCAATATGACATACTGCAGACTTACTAAATGCAACAAAAAAGAGCTCTGAAATAAATTCTACCTACTATTGATATAGTATATAAATGAACTGCTAGTTTTCCAGATTATGTTGGTTATTTACATGAATAGAAATTTAAATAGCATATTTTCCTACAGCTTTTTCTCCCCATTGACTTTCTCCCCCTCTTTTTTCTCCTCACAGGAGATATTATTGCTGTAATTTCATCCAATGAAACCTCAACTTTGGAGGAAAATGAAAATGCTTAAAAGAATTAGAAGCAGTAAACCTAAGAACACCAATTAACTTCCAGTAAGAGATTGGTTTAAGGCCAATCTTAAAGGCAGAAATCCTTCCCTAGTCTTAGAACACTTACTTTTAATAACCTATACAAAAATCAAATTTAAGTAACGGCTATCTGACCGCCATCCAGCAGACAATATGTATGCTTGAAAACTCATCTTAAATATTTTTCTCTGTGAAGCACAGATCCATAGCTGAGCAAGAGCCTAAAATGTCATGCTAACCAGGAAAAAAGCCCAGTTTCCAGTCCATTTGACTGCGTTTTAATGGACCTCCTTCCAAGCCACTTCTGCATGGAAAAGTGCTGGCAAAAGAAAGGAAAACTAAGAGATCATGTGGTTATAATTATGACCAGGAAAGGAATATTTCTGCAGTTCAGCAGTGAAGTAAAACTCTATCGTTGTCTGCTCCCAACAGTGTCCGTTGCAAAACAACTGCCTCATTAAATCTCTGCAGTAAGATTAATATGCCGTAGCTGCACTACATTTATAACTTGGTACTCCATAAAAAACACATTTAATGGAAACAGCCAGAAATCTGATACAAAGTATCAGAGAAACTTCAGACCTTATGTAGAGAACTTCTTACATTTATTTGTCTTCAAAACAATCAAATTTGAATCAGGTGGAAGACTATGAATCTACCCTTGTCTTAGTCACAAAGTCTGCTGCGTGACTTTGAGCCAGTCACTCACTATCAGCCCTGGCGAGAAGACAAACCACTTCCAAATATAAAGGTAGTCCTTGACTTACAACTAAAATTGACCCCAAAATTTCTGCTTCTAAGCAAGACAGTTGAGTTTTGCTCCATTTTACAATGTTTCCTGCCACCTTGTTAAGTGAATCACTGCAGTTGTTAAGTTAATAACATGGCTGTTAATGAATCTTGCTTTCCCACTGCGTTTGCTTGTCAGAATGTCACAGTCAGAAGTGGTATGCAGAAGGTTTTGGCTAGTTCTGGAGAACCAGTAGTGGAAATTTTGAGTAGTTCGGAGAACCGGCAAATACCACCTCTGACTGGAGATTTTACAGTAGCTTTCCTCTGACTGGAGATTTTACAGTAGTCACGCCTACTAAGCCATGCCCACAGAACCAGTATTAAAAAAAATTGAATCCCACCACTGGACACAGTCATAAGTACATGCCAGTTGCCAAGTTTATGAATTTTGCTTACGTGCCCACAAAGATTCTGCAAGGTCATAAATGTGAAAACCATCCATACGTCACTTTTTTCTATGCTGTTGTAACTTCAAATGGTCACTAAATGATCTGTTGTAAGAAAGAATACCCGTACAGCTAAAAAAATAGATCACACAAAAGTTCAGTCAACTGCCAGGATCGACACTGACACAAAAGCATCAATCAATCAGGATATATGAATATATCAATAATTTTAATTGAAATATTTCTATAGCAGAATACAGAAGATAACTCTGCCAACTGATCATACTTTTTCCCAGATATACAAACTGTATTTATACAGTTCTCACATACAAACTCTCTCTTAATTGAAAGTAACATTAAAATGGCTGAGAAGTTGACAGAACATTTGTAGCAGAGGAAAAGGCTAAGGAGAGACACAAAGCTTCTGTAGTGATTCAAGGAGAGAGAGAGAGACAGGGAGATGGGGAGAGAAGGAGGGAGAGGGAGAGGAAGAGAGAGATCTGTCTACGCCAGGGGTCGCCAACCTTTTGATCCTCAGGGACCACCAAACTCATAATTTTAAATCCCACAGACCAGAGACCCTGGGAAAATCCCCCCAAAAGTCTGCAGGAAAATTCCCCACCCCTTTTTCCTACCAATCGATCATTCTTTATTTGGGATCACAGATTACCATCTCCAGCTCCGTTCTCAGGGAGAGAGAAAGAGAGACAGAGAGACTTTTGGCTTCATGCAAGGAAAGCAGCAGAAACAGCAGAAGTCTTTCTTTCTCTCTCCCAAATTCTGCCAGAAATGAGTCTTTGTGAGTCTTTGCCAGTGCAGCCTCTTGGGGCAGGACACCTTGCAGGGTCCCAAAGACTCATTTCTGGTGGAGTTTGGGGGAGAGAAAGAAAGACTTTTGTTGCTTTCCTTGTGTGCAGCCAAAAGCATGAGAAAGAAGCAGCCCGGTGGCCAGGCGAGGTGGGGCAAGCCCCCCCCCCCGCACTTTCCCTCTCCCCTCACTACCTCTTGTTGTTCACAATGCAAGTGACGCAAGCCTTGTGTTCCCACGCAGCCTGGATTAATTGCTTTGGGGGGGTGCTTTAGGGGTGACATTTCTCTGCGGACCACCAAAATTTTCTTACGGACTACCAGTGGTCCCCGGCCCACCGGTTGGCAACCCCTGGTTTATGCAGTGAATATATGCAGAGGAAGAAAGTAACCCAGGACTCCAAAAACAGGATCAGGGCTGTTACATCTGTGAGAAGCTGCAGCTAAGATTAACTCTTTGAGAAATGTAATGAGAACTGCACACCTAGGAACAGCTTAGGAAAGGCACACTGTTTTATTAGAAGAAGTAATATTATTTCAAGGAGGAAGATAATTAACCTTGGAATGGTGTAAAAACTGTGATAGAACCAGTGGACCATAAAACAATTTGTTACATTCCTTTGAAGGCGGAAGGGACGGAGACCTGAACGTTTGTATGCATTATCTGAATGCTGCTTGCATAATTAGCTGACTAAAATCTTGTAGAGAAATTAGTATCTGTATGTGTTGTGATACGAATGTAGCAAAAAAAGGTTGTTCACAAGTTGTTGCATGCTGAACTTCGACTGATTCACCCTTGCAATTCACTACCATCTTCAGAAATAAATTTGTTTGTTCCAGAAATTTAAAACTAACAGCCTTCTTTTTCTTGCACAAATTTCTGGATTAGCTTAATTCCTCTCCTTTTTCCATGGTTTTCTTTTTTACCATGACTACATAATGATATATTTGTTTCTTCCATGATTCTTAACTATTATTTATTTTACAAATATGTGTGTGTTGTGAAAAGAGGTGGAGTGGGGGGGAAGAGAGAAAGAGAGACAAATGATAGATGACAGACAGACAGACATATAGAATAGGGATAGAAATGATAGAAATAGAGATATATAAAACAAATAATAAACTGATAATCTTTTTACTTTTTCTAAAGTTTTCACTCATCCCATCGAGGTATTTCTAATAGTACTTAAATATTATTCCCTGAAGTAAATAAGGCCAATACTTTCTAATATCAATAAGATAGCATGAATTATTGAATGTGTATGTATACTGTGCAGCATAGTTTTTTTTGACAGTTGAACCAATCTTAGATCACATGTTAAACAGTCAGTTATATTTTAATGCAAATACTTAAAACTAAATAGCAACAAGGAATGATATCACTTACAACAGATATTTAAAAACTGACAAGACAAACATATTGGAAAAATAGGTTCCTACCCTCACAATAATTGCACAGATAAAATTCCTGTTTTGTTTCAAATAAAAATTCATTTCTCCAATCGGTTATATAAAATAGATTTAAAAATTATGTAGTTAAACAACCACTCTGCTCTACTGGACTGCTACAATAGGAAAATATAACATATACAATATTCTAGAAATTTGGATCTGAATGTGGTTTTATTGAGAGCAGAAAATCATTAATTAGTTACATAACTAATTGCTTAATTCCAAATGACTTTATCAAAGAATCATCCATCCTGATCTACCAGCCTTCTTCACCTAGAATAAGGTTCTCAAACTCTCAGCCCATGGTCTGGACGTGTCATGCGTTGGCCATGCCCATGCCTGGTTTAGCGAAGGGGGGGAAAGTTGTAATATGTCACGTGACATTTCCGTTATGACCCGAGTTTGATACCCTGACCTAGAAGCTGTCCAAATATGTTGGATTTTAAATGGACTTTAATCCCAGCAGGCATAAGAATTGTCTTCTGTTGTTTGGGATTATTATACTGGCAATGATGAAAGCACCTAATTGGGGAAATCACATTTGTGCAATTGCAATATGTATTCTTAGCTTCTTAAATATAAGAAAAACATAATTAAAACAGTAGTAGTTCTTTTTAAGATTACTGAGTTCCTTATATGTTAATCTATAAACCAATAACAATAAAACATAGATTTTTTTGTACAAAGAATATTTAATTATTATTTCCAGAACAACTAATCAAACAAACTAAAGAACCTAATTGTCCCTGAACTATAGCACAATTATTTTTCAAAGCAGAACCAAAAACTAAAGAAAGCTGTTATAAGAAGCAACATGCTATTAACCCCCCATTATAATGAACAGGTCAAATTTCCAACCTAAAATCTTGCTGGCTGAACTAAGTCTTTTATCTGCACAACTCCCAGTGACTTAAATGTAGGGCTCAATGACTGCTAACAAAATCAGTGGATTAGGATTTAAACTGCATGCTTATTTGTGAAAGTAACCAGACTGTAGAAACGCCTGGCCACAATCCAGAAATGTGCATGTGCCAGAGCAATGTAAATAAGTTTTATTCTTCTTTTGCCGCTTCCTTGTAATAAACTCACACTCCATGTTTAAACTTCCACTATTTTAGTCTTCTAGAAAATAGATCAACAAATAGCTAATTTGTACACAGATCTGTTTCAGAAGCGTAACATAAGTACTCTATGTAATGTTCTTTTTGAATAACTGAAAGAGAACTCATGTTTACAAAAAAGGCACTTTCAGAGGTCCTTTAAATGTTCCATTGTTTTCTGCATGAAGAGAACAAATCAAACATATGTCATGTTTTTGAAAGACAAAGAAACATGATGGTTGGCATGGAAATTACCTGTCGGCACTGCTGACTGTTCCACTCCTTCCTGGTCCTCTGATTCATTTTCTTCTACTGTCAGGGGAAGATAAAAATAAACAAGAAAGTAAGTAAGGTTAATGTCTTAAAATATCCAAAACATATGTTTCACCTCTTTCTGTTTTTAGCTATCATTCCTTTTCATGAAGAAATTTACTTGCCTGGTGCAAGATTATCTAAAAGGAATTTGAACCAAATATAGAATAATCTTTGAAACTATTAAAAAATGTTGCATATTACAAGAAAAATCGGTCCTGGCTAAAGCAACTGCCACAAAACTTATTCTTACTTGAAAAATCCAGCTAGCACAAGTACCAAGAAGTAATACCTTAACCCATAAATTTGGAAATGTATTACAATTTTAAACTTAATCCAAATATTATTAAATCAAAAGATGTAGAACTTTGAATGTAGAACTTGTCTACTCAATGTACCACATCAAGTGCAGATTTCTCATTCCAGTAACCCTTTCAATTTGCCTGAATTAAAGTCGGCTTCATTGTACTGAAGTTATCGAGGTAATTGACAGTTGGTTGTAAAACCAGAATCCTGCACCATAGCAATTTGTAAAGAAAGAACATTACTTTTTAACACCATTCAGATAAGCACAAAACCTACTAATCTGCATAGACAGTAGAATATTGGATCTCTTTTCCAATATTAAAGCAAAGGATTTATGCAATAGTCACAAAGTCAGGATGGGCATTTTATTCATACATTCATACACACACATACACAAATTATCTACACCGGTGTTTTCACACAGTTGCATTGAGATAATGTGTGATAATAATTATAACTTGCAGAGTTATTTTATAATATATTTAATTCTTGATACATTTTTTACTGAATTGTAGCGTAATATTCTATAAAAAGTAAGCATGTAAGGGGAAATAATCTATCAATATGAAAGTTATATCAAGTATTGTGAAAAATAATTCACAATAATTAGATAAGACAGATTCTCCTATGGATTGCCTACCATCTATGATTAGAATATTAGAAAGTACATACAGTCAATCCCTACTTAGGCCATTGTATATATGTGTTTGACCCTTCTATTTGCTTTCATTTTATGGGCCTTATCAAATATGTTTGCCAGATGGTAGTAAAGACAGGTAAAGGGTCTGAAACATATTCTCAATCTCTTCCCTAATATCTAGTAAACAGAATGAAAGTGCAGCAGTATTTTGAGAATGCTAAGAGTAGTCTTTTGCAGAACTATTAATTCAATAAGTAAGCTGTTACAAAATGACACATGTATCATGATATTGTAATACAAGCTCTATCTCTTACACATATGCCTGCAATATTTTATTCTGTATTTGTCTTCCCTCAAAGATGCCTAAAGTATTAAAAGCAGTTCTGAAGAACCGGTAGCGGAAATTTTGAGTAGTTGGGAGAATTGGCAAATACCACCTCTGACTGGCCCCCCTCCCATCTATTCTCTGCCTCCTGAGTCCTGGCTGATCAGCTGGCTCTTCTTTTGTTGCCCTGCACAAGAGAACAGAGCTGGAAAGCAGGTTAGTGGGGTGGGGAGGGAATGGGGATTTTGCAGTAACCTTCCCTGCCACACCCACCAAGCCAAGCCCACAGAATCGGTAGTTAAAAAATTGAATCCCACCACTGATTAAAAGGCTTCCTGCCCCCCACAAAAAAGCAGCATGTTTTAATAACCATATTTTAGATGAGAGACATAAAGGGGATGAATGCTAGTAGATGGGATAAGACATTCTGGTCATATTTGCAGAAGCGGAAAATAATGTATTTTATTTCCTTGCAATCAGCCATATATTCCAATATTCCAGTAAATGTCAAAGTCTGCTTTTACTTTTCACTCACTTATAGTTCTTGGACTCAATCAATGTTTTCTTCTATTCTTTTTCAGTTGGCAGTTACAAAACAGGATAACAACTAATAGTATTGGAATGAGTCAGGGGAAATATTTTGCATCACTTAATGAATTATAAGAAGCTCTTAAATTTATTTAATAAATACTGCAAAACTTTTCAGAACATAATTGCAAACTATGGATGTTCTGAACAAGAGGCAAAGTAAGTCTTAGGCTGTCAGGCTTTTATCTCTTCTGTTAAAACTTCCTCATGAAATCTATAACAAAATATTTTTGCCATTTCATTCAAATATAGAAAATTGGCATGTATATTAAATGAAGCTTAATAGACAAGAGATATGAATTTGGGGTATCAATTTGGAATTAGGCCTAATGTTTTTTCTACTAAGTAACTGAAACAGAAATCAAAGCTTAGTATATTATCATAATGACTTTAATTCTTACCTACCTGAGAGAGAGAGATGTAGAAGAAAAAGAAAAGCAAGTGTCTTTACAGCTTTCTGTTCTGACTATTCAGTTAAATAAATGAACTATTCACTTAAATAAAAAAAACAATGTTTATAATGACTATGAATTATAAATGCTAAATAGCTACAGAGAAAATAGTACCCATAAAACAAAAGAACTCATAAATATATTTCAAATATTTAAGACATGCTTAAATTGAAACATCTATTTCTAAAAACCACTGAATTGTGTGTACTTTCAATTTGAATAGCTTAGAACAAATATAAAGCTCGACATAGCTCAGATTTAGCCAAAAATGTCAATTCAGGTGTCCTTCTGAATGGCCATTCTGCAGAAGACAAGAACATATCCCCCCACGATATTGGGAGTAAAAGCCCTTTTAAAAACACAAACTGCAGGATGAGCTCAGCAGTCAACCTGACAATGCCACAAATTCTTAATAATAGTGACTGTGGTGCTAGCATCCTACCTGGGGCGACGGATGTGAATTCTGTAGCACATGATAAGATCAATCAAAGCCTTATGCTTACTTTTTAAATTTGGTCGATGGAAGCTTATGAAGCAAAATCTCAAAACTACAGCATTAGATAAAATCAGAATATGACTGGCTATCATGAGTAGCTGCTCTGTCAACTTCAGTACTTGCTATGCTTTGTTTGTTGTGAATGTTAATGTGTTTTTTAATTAGCTAAAATAGTCCTAACTGTTCCAAATTAATAAATATTAAACAGAACACAGAGAAACATAATACAGTATAAAACATTAACAAATCAGAATGTGCAATCCTACGGGCTAAAAATAATTCAAATTACTTCCAGCAAACCAATTGTATTTTTCATATAATTTAGTGTTGCTATCTTTGGAACTTAGAATTGCAAAGAGGACCTTAAAGAAAGCACACACAGTTCTCTCATTGTGGAATAAAGAGGGAAAAAATGGCTCAAGGACTTCTTACATTCTACAATACTTCAGAGCATATCTATAATTTCTTCACAAACTGAAATGTCCCCTGAACTGTAGTCACTTCTTAACCAAGGCACACCAAATAACTTTAGAGAGATAGAAATGTCCTATAAACAGTTTAATGAAATGCAAATATTGTAGTATTTACCAACCACTGCTGAACAAACAGCATGCCTACTAGCAATTCCATCTACAATAGTTACCTAATCACTGATACTTGTTAATTAAAAACACCAAACAGTTCAGAGATAATCAGTCTTACTGTTATGATGGATGAAGTTATATGTCTGCCCGAAGCCAAAAATGGCTTTCAAATTGGGAAGAGAAGGGAGGAATTGTAATTTCTTGTTCTCTATAGCAATGATGGAAACTGTGTTAGTTTTCTGAAGTTTTATGCAGATGTCTCAAAAATCTATTTATGGAACACCCTTGTGAGTATGAATATCCTGGATCATTTCACAAAATTCTATTATCACTTTGATGGTTACTTCATGACACAATATCTGCTTCAGTGACTGTATTAAAATGAATATCCACCTGATTTGCGTTTATTAAACGTATCACTCATTAGTGGGTTTTTCATAAGCAATGCAATAATAATTTAAGAGCAACTGCAAAATGCTGTTCCAATATTTTGCAAAATTGCCATGTCCCCTGTTTTTGATGCCTTGCTCTATGAAACTGAAGAAATGCAATTAAATAAAATGATAAAGCTAAGCAAATGATAAGCTATGATGAGAAAGTACACTCTTAAAACACATTCAAGTGCTGCATCATAGCTCATCTAACCTTTTCCTTTATCAGTGCTTCTTTAATCTCACTGCAACACAAAATCCCTTGCAAAATAATGATTAGGAAGCATTAGCATTTTCTGTTTGGATGGCAATGCTGCTAACTCCATTACTGAACATTTGTTCAGGGCCAAGACATAAATGGTATACTATAGAATAGAGAATACACATTATTTCTGTTGTGACAAAGTAAAGTAGCTGGTAAAAATGGAAAAATCAATAGATTTGGAATTTGCATAAAAAAAGCATACTTCTGGGGCAAAGCATTCAGAGCATTGAAAAAAACTATGGAGAAAGCCAACTCTGGTCCAGTTTCCCCACTACCATCACTCTAAGCAGCATTCTTGATGACTTCATAGGATGACAAAAATCATTTCTGAAGATGGACTTCCAAATATACAGCACCATGTAAAGCTTATAGATAGCAACGGTATCAAGTTTGTAAACTTATACGTAACTAGTGCAGCAACCAAAAAGGCGCAGCTCAAAAAACCCCTAACTTTTCCCAAGCCTTGCTGATGACTTCACTGAAGACCCGATCTCCCTAATTACAATATAAATGTCCATAGAGGGAATATGGTTTGGATCTCAGGTTTTCACATATGTGAGAACTGTTCAGTCATGGAAAGTCAGAAGGCATTTGTGTTTAATAAATTATTATTGTTGTTGTTGTTGCTGCTGTTGTTGTTGGATGTTTTGCTGTGGAGCCCAATTTCAACGGTGTGACTTGGAAAGGAAAAGGATCGTTCATGATGAATTCTGCACAAAAATGCAATGTAACAGGATTTATTTTTGCATTAGATACAGAAAAAAGCACCTTTGGGATTGTATTAGAGATGTTATTCCTTATGCACACAAGTGGGAAACTTATGGGAGACTGAAACTAAATGCCCCACTCCATTTATTCATGATAAGATTGGGAAACACTGAGAGCTTGAAAGGTTAAAAAGACAACTTAGAATTGAGAATTCTGGGACTTTTTTCGCAGAGTCCATATATCTTTTTTTTGCTTACCACTTTCCTGAAATCTTAGGTAGGTAGCTTTTCATATTAAACTGTATAAAAGGTGTGGCTGTTATCCATTAGCTTTATATTCCACCTTTCTTCGATGAGCTTGCATGGAGTGGTTCTTCCTCTATAACAACTCTCTGAGATATGTTGGGCCTTGACAGATGGTGACTGTTCTGAAAAGACCTAGTGAATGCTGGGCCTCAATAATTGGCAGTTCCCGGAGTATTGCTACAATTCAGCAGCAAAGCTATTTTCTTTTGTTAGCAGATTTTTCATTTTATTGTAAAAACAGGGGGCAAAACACACATATTTCACATGAAAAACGGCTGGGTGACTTTGGGCTAGTCACCTTTTCTTAGTGCAACCCACCTTGCAAGGGTGGTGGTTGTGGGGAAAATAGCAGGAGGAAGGAATATTAGTTTTGTTTGCCACCCTGAGTTAAATAATAAAGATGGGAAATAAACAAAATATTGAGCCTGTAAAACACTTAATATATCTACTTTGTCCCATACGTTCCCCCAAAAGGAAAATAACATAACCACATCCGTGATACAATTACATAATTAGCCATTCCCTCATCTTTGGCTTTCAGAATTTTATTTTTTAAAAAGGAAACTGTATCACTTGGACATGGTAAGCAAAATAAGCTGATTGGCTTATTGCTGAAGATCCTGTCAGCTTAAGAATGTCAACTGGTGAGGACTAGAAGACAGATCTTTTCTGCAATAGCCCCTGATCTGTAAAATAACTTCCCCTTGGAGACTACAGTGACTTCAACCTTCTTGGCCTTTTGTAAGGCTTTAAAAATTTGGCTGTATTCCCAAGCCTGGGATGCTGAATGTATTAAGGGCCCATGTATTAAGGGCCCTGTTTTCTGGTTTTACTGTTACCTGGCCAAGTATCTCAGCTGCTGTATATACTTCCTTTGGATGTTTTTTCTATTGTTTTCATAATGTTTTATTGTTTTAAAGTATTTTCTTAATGTTTCTTATAATGATTCTTTATTGTTTTAAAGTATTTTTGTTTTGATGGTTTTATACTTTTGAAATTGTAAGCCACCCAGAGTCACTGATTGAGATGAGCAGCTATAGAAATTGAATGAATGAATGAATGAATGAATGAATGAATGAACGACAATATCCACCCATTATTCTAAAGCAGGGGTCGCCAACCTTTTGGACCTCAGGGACCACCAAACTCAATTTTAAATCCCAGGGACCACAAACCGGTTCTGTGGGCATGGCCTCATGTGACTGGCTGGGCATGGCTTGTATGTAAATATTATAAATATTTATATAAATATTGAATTTTTTATTTAAAAAATAGCAACTTTTACCCAAAATCAGGCCAGGCAGGCAGATTGAGTTGCTCATAGAATCAATCACAGATTCATTCTATCTGTCATTGGCTAGTTTAGTATGTCACATAAAATTAGCTTGCAAATTCATAAAATTTGCGAGCAAGCAAACTCACAAAATTAACTCACAATACACCATGTATGTAAATATTGATTTTTTTATTAAAAATAGAGCAACTTTTACCCCAAATCAGGCAAAGCAGGCAGGCAGATTGACAGAATCATTCAGAGATGTATCTGCCATTAGCTAGCTTAGTCTGTCACATAAAATGTGCCTGCCATGAGTCTGCACTGAATAACAGAACCTTCAGTCCTAAAGGAGGTTGGGTTGTGCTTAAAAGCAGAGCCAAAGATCTAAAGACTAGCTAGAAAGCAAGAAATCCAACCATTTCCTGCTTCCTAGCTAATCTAAATCTCTCGGCACAGCAGAACAGATGATGGTCGGAAAAAGGAAAAATAGCAATTTAGCAGGCAAGTTTGCCAGGTAAGGAGTGACTGGGTGGGGAGGGTTCCCGCGGGCCATGTGGGCAGCACAGGCTTGTGTTTCTGCGCAGCCTGGATTAATTGCTTTGGGGGATGCTCTGGAGGTGAGATTTCTCTGCAGCCCATCAAAATTTTCTCGCGACCCACCAATTGGCAACCGCTGTTCTAAAGCAAGAAATGACTGATACCTGAAACAGCTACCTGAAACAGTGAAAGATGAGGTTCTCTCAATTTAACCAGAGATATGTAGATCAAAATAAAAAGGTATTTGAACACTACCAAGAAAACCTATAAAACTAAATTCATTCTACAGTCACAGATTCCATTTTTGATTACGATGCCTCTTTATATAAGGGCCAAGCTTAAGAGACGTACACTTGAGACTTAAGAAAGGGAAGAGTGCTGAAGAGAAGCAGTGAATATAAATCTGCAAGAACACAATAAGAAGGCACATTTACTCTTAAAGAAAATCGTTTACAGATGACAAAAGATGTGATTTATTGCATTTATGCTATTACAAGCTATAATAAAAATAAAGGCTTTGGATAATTGAAAAAAAAAGTCTTATTTTCTTTTACACAAGCGCAGGTTAATAAATTTTTTAAAGACACCTACTGTCCTGAATGACTGTGGCACTTTTCAGCTAAAAAAAGTAAGAGAAGCCACATATCCCAAAATAAACTATAAAAATAGATTGCTATTGATTCTGTATCCTTTTTAAAATGGTTTCCTTAAGGAACATGAAGTAAAGTAAGCTTAATTCAGGAACAAAAGTTACAGAAGATACTATATGAGAAAAGGAGTTAGACTTAACGTAACATTTCTTTGTGGCTGAATTTTGCATTTCCTATAGTTCAATAAACACTTGTTTTATAAACTCTTTGGTTCATGAGAGTTAAAAGTTCATCTTACTCATTTTACATGACTGTTCCCACTAGAATAAAACTTTGCAAAGGAAAAAAAAGCATTCGATCTGCATGTTTGAGCAGTATCAGCAGACAAGTAATAGAGACACTAGTTGTATCAACATAATCGATACACAATTTACAGAACTACCCAGTCAGAACAGAATTTGTATCTCTATGCCATTATTTTACTATCTATATATCACTATAAATTCTGGATGGTTTTTATGCATTTTTGCTGTCCTGCCTAGGGGTGTAAAAGATGCAAGCACTGAGTGCACACTCAACACTTCAAAGACAAATGGATATATTTCAGAAATAGGCTCTGAAACATACAATCTCCCAGATACCAGGAAATTAAATAAGAGGAAAAACATTTTTCTATTTAAATATTATTAATAATGTTCTCAATAGATTCTTTACTGTACGTTAATCAACAGTGAAAGCCACCAGAGAGTGGACCTCCTTGGAGGATTTTCTTCTTTTCTTGGCTTTGCACAATGTACTCAAAAAATATTTGGAGGATTCTACAACCTGGGCACTCTCTATAGTTCAGAAATTTAAGTGGTGCCTTCCTCCCCCTCTCCCAAGAAGTTGTTCTAAGGATGTAGAATGTTCATGTGTTAATTGAGCGCTGTCATTAAACAAGCTTCTCTTCCATAGC
Organism: Pseudonaja textilis; assembly: GCF_049901715.1. NCBI lineage: Eukaryota > Metazoa > Chordata > Lepidosauria > Squamata > Elapidae > Pseudonaja > Pseudonaja textilis. The sequence goes on from NC_141992.1 coordinate 155,511,737, forward strand.
CACTTATTACTGGAAATGAAAGACTTCTGAAGGCCAGAAGACCTTTAGGTTATTTAACATTAGTCAATGTAAAAGTTTCAATCTTGAATTTAATCAAAAAAGCTACATGACAGCACAGATCATACTTTTATAATATTAGAGACAGCATAATTTTCATAAAAGGGATTGTTGTTTGGATACATGATATGGAGTCCCTCAAGTTTTCATTTTAAAGTCATGAACTAACATTTATATCAGTTGTTCCTAACTTGGTAACCCAAGATTTGTTGAAACTATTTTTTTTTATTTCAAACTTGATCCCAACACACTTGCAGAGCCCCAGGATGAGTAAGGCAACTCTATATAAAGCTATTAAGAGAATACATCTAGGAATCTGGAAGGAGGTATCATCAATATTTTAATGTCATCATCAAACATAGGTGACGATAGAGAGATGCTAAATTGTCTGAATTTAGTAATGGGTTGGATGGGGACAAATAAAGAGAAGCTGAATCCTACTGAGATTGAGGCACTCAGTAGACATTTGGTGAAACATATTCTGGAGAGATGTGAACGTAGTAAGGAGGTAGATTTCCAGGAGAAGTGGGGTACATTTCAGAAGAGGCAACTCAGTCCAAATATGTATGAGAGAAAGAGGGTGAATCCCTCTTTAATAGCTCACAGAGTATACTGTAGATGCAAACAGTACAGTACTCAAGCTGGCGGGATATTGTCTACAGGTGTGAGACAATAAAGAACTCAGTTTGGAAGAATCACCACCTGTCATTCTTGGTTTTAGGCCTGACAATAGTCCTGAAATTGCTGTGAAATATTAGGTATATGCCTTATGATGTTCTTCAAATCAAAACTGTCACTGTCAATTTGAGCTGACGTCAGTACTATGTAAATCTTTCCTGATATAACAGACTGACTAGGATAATCTATATTCATGTAAATTACTGAAGAATGTTAGCGATGGGATTGGTCTCAAAAACATTTTGGTATCCCCTTAAAATCCTGGTTTGTCTACATAATACAATCACTGTATCACTTCTGAAAGAAAAAGACTGGCTGTTTATCCATTTCCAAACTTAAGATGTTGAAGCTTATTTTTAAAACCTTAATCAGAATATGCAATCTTCTGATAACAAGGATCACACTAATTTTTGGATGGCTTGAGGGCTGCAATGTAGATGGGGCCATATCATATATAGGGGGAGCGCTGGTTTTCAGAGTAGACTGTTTTTCCCCCCTTTGGTTTTTCTATAGATTCTACAGTAGAATTAGAATGTATTCTAGTCTTCTGATTCTATTTCCAGCAGGTATCCTACCCTGGTCACTATCCTGAACAAATGGTGTCCAATCTTTACCTGAACCTCCAGGGATGCAAGACATCAGGAAGCAGGCAATTGTCATTGTCATTTTTTTGTTCTTCTGTTAAATTGTGTCTGATTCTTGGAGACTGCTTGGACAAGTCCATGCAATGTTCTTGATAAGTTTTTTCAGACATGGTTTCCCACTGTCTCCTTCCTAAGACAGAGAGAAAGTGACTAGCCTAAGATCATCCAGCTGGCTTTGTGCCCACAGCAGTACTAGAAGTCATAGTCTCTCCATTTCTACCTTGATGCTTTATCTACTACAGCATATTAGCTCTCCATGGTTAGATAATTTCCTCCTTAATCTGAGTTAGGATTTTTCTTTATACTGTTATATTTCTATGAGAAGGAATACCAAAGATTTTGTGTATTTTTCACCATCCATGTTTTGTTGAGATGGAATTCCAAGAATTGCAAAAAGGAAACATGGGAGGTATGGCTTATTCATCCCTACCTGGGATAAAAATCAAAGATCTTAAACAATACGCTCTTCCTTATCAATCTTTTGATAATTAAAAGGATCAATGGAAGCTTTTGATTAGATCCCATCAGTAGCAAAAATATTTCTGGGACTCTTTTTAATATTTTTAATATTCAGAAAAGGTGTAAGATCTTGGGTGAAGTACATTATGTCCTTTAAAAAATATATCAGTAAAGATCAGATTCACAATGTAAGGTTTTCTATACATTGTACCTTGTACTATAATAGAACATAATAACATTTAAAAGTAACGTGATATTGTGATAAATTATTATGCAATATGCCTTCTAACCAAAGGCCTTTTTTATTTCTTCCACTGAATCATGTCTGGTTCTCAGAGACCAGCTGGATAAGTCTCTGTAGTTTTAAAAGCAGCCTAATTAATTATACATTTTGAGCTATAGGTAGTCCTCATTTCATCAGCACAACTCTACCAGCAAGTCAGTCATTAAGCAAAGCAGCCGCTAAATGAAATTGTGATTGTGCCTACTTCAGCTTTCTTTTGCTTTATAGATGTGTAAAAAGTACATAAAGTACATAAAGTCTTAAATGTGAAGCTTGGTTGCAAAGTTATCTTTTTCTTACTGTTGTCATTATCAACAGTCACTAAATGAGGCAATCACTAAACAAGAACTACCTGTATTTCTCTATTGGCACAAAATTACATCTAACAAATATCTGTTCTATATTAACACACAACGAATACATGCTTCAAAATTTCAAAGGACTTAAGTCAAATGCTTAAGATTTTTGCAGCTTTTTCCATTTTTCTTATATGCAGACCAACTGGCAGAATGTCATAATTATGACATAACACTGCTGTCAAACAGGATAATTTAGAAATATTGTTTGCCATGAGAGGTATCATCACGTATAAAAGCCATGGATCTTGAATTCAACTGAGTTTTACTGGAGTTCTTCCACAGCCACAGAGGAAATGCAATCAAAAGTGCCTACCTATTCTTTGGGGACCTATTCAATTACCTACACCCAGAAAAACCAGAATAGAGCTAAAACAGAATACAATCATGTATATAGAGTTGTGGAATAGTTAAATGCTGGATCCCTTAGAACTGCTTTTTATAAAGGATATGCAATATCTAGATGCTGTCAACATAGGGAAACACAGCTTAAATAATACTGTTTTTCTCATTCTGAAATCTTTATAATATCATATATAGATAAAGTACAACCATATTTATTCAACAGTATTTCCAAATGTTCACTTCCTAGTGAAAAAACTGAATATAATCCAATTCTTTTATATCGGGGTTATGTCTATTTGGTAAGATTTTCTAACTACCTCACCTTTATTTGATAAGCATAGGTAACTGCATTAAATTTTGCATATTGAATCTCCAAGAAAGCCAACTCATTCATGAAGTTACTGATACGTTTTAACAAATACAAATGTACTTTTCAAATAGATAGCTAATTTAAAGTTACAATTGCCAAAACATCTTGGGGAGATATTTACGCAAGCGAGATTCAAACAGCTTGACACTGTGGTCAAATCTGGGAGATTCCATTCTATCCTCTACAACGGACATTTCTGCATTTGCAGAGAGGCAGAAGTAGAAGCCCTGGCTCACATCCTATTTGACTATTGCCTGTATAAAAGGGTAAGAGACAGGTACCCTGGTCTACATACCAAACAAATGACCCATTGGGATCCCCATATCAAAACAACTTGCCTTATGCGTGGCCAGAATCTGAAAACATGCTGCTCATATGATGACTCCCTTCTTTCTTAAGCAACAGAATTTGGTTGAGATCAGCATATGTGGGATTGGTTGGGGTAGATTGCAGGGGTGATGCCAAAATATAATTTTATCATATTTTATTTGTCTGCTTATTAAATTATTGTATTTTATTCCAATTTCATTTTAAATTGTATTTTATCCTATTCCATTTTAAATTGTTTTTATCAGATTTTAGTAATAATTTGTGTCTGGAACTCTGCACTTGGATATGGCCCAAGGGCTAATCAATAAAGAAAAGAAAAGTGATATGTTTTAAATTTTGGTTGTTATTTATCCTGCTTTTATTTTATTTTTCTTGTTGTTGCCAGGGTCATTATATGAGTGGCCATAAAAATTAAAACAGAATACCTTTATTACTTAAATATCAAAAAAGAGAGAAAATTGCAGTTAATATTTGCTGTTATACATTTAATTTCATGTCAAACTCAACTATCACATCATCCTTTGAAAAATTGCTCCAGAACTGTGTCTACAAGATGACTCATTACATAAGTTGGTCATTGCTAGCAAATGTTCACAAAATGCATCCTGTGAAAATAAAGTAAAAAAGGAAAATAGGATCCAAAAATATAAAACGACAACTACAGATAAGGACAATCATGAGCTAAAAAACCAAAAATGTGTGCACTACATGGAATTTAATACATTATCATATTATTCTAGAATGGCCCTGAAGTCTGGCCCTGAAGAAGACATTCTACAAGAGAAATTAACACCATATTTTATGAATTTTATACATGTTTGTCCCTAGCTGGGTTTTTCTTTGTTTGTTTGTTTGTGGTATCTTGGGAGTCCTTGGTTTTCTTTTTTCCTCTTAGTGGTCTGTCAAACACAAGAAATGCTCTTTTTTGTTCCATCACAGTTAAAGAATGACAACAAGCTATATGTTTTGGTGTGTTCTCTATTTTCCTTTCCTTTAAAAAAAAACATTGTGTCTATTTTATACAACACAGAGTATAAAGAAACCATTTAAAATAAATAGAACATATAGGAAGAAGAGATGCTCCGTCCCCTGAAGCTTCCAGCTTACTGAAAACCTTTCTTCCGTGATTTATCAATTATTGGAATCAATATTTTTGATGAATTGTTTAGACAGTGTTTATATATCCAGTTTAAGTAACAGCTCTATCATGCTGCTGATATGATGGCTCCCTTCTCTCTTATAGCACCCACTGTGTGGGAAAAAATCTCCACTGCCTAGGCCTGTGCAAATCCTTTGAAAGAAGGGCTTTAGGATGTGCAAGGTACCTCTTTCCAAACTGTTACGGGTCTATGACAATTCACCATGGTCAACTCACCACGGCCAACTCGCCGTAGCCAACTTGCTGCAGGACAATTTGCCAACTCATCTCAGGACAACTTGCTGCTGGAGAAGAGTTACAATAATATGAAAGAAATGGTGGCATAGAATCATTAAAGAAAAGATGCAAAAGGGGAGACATAATGAAATGGGAATGGCAAAAATTAAAATATTTTTATTTATTTTAAATGATTAAAGAGAATTGTTATATTGTCCCCCAGTGAGTTGTCTCATGGTGAGTTGGTCATGGCGAATTTTCCTGCAGTGCGTTGGCTGTGGTAAATTAGCCATAGCAAGTTGGCTGTGGCAAGTTGTTCCATTCCAACCATTTAAAGCAGCCTCATTTTTTCAACTTGTATGCTGCTTCTGAAGCTGCTCATGGCTCTCTACATATGCACATGGGGAGAAAACAGTAAGTTCCTAGTAGAATTTGTTGCTGCTTGATTTATTTTTACAGGTTATACGAATACAAAAGGCATCATATTTGGATTGGAAAAATTGAGGCAAAACAGTAGCAAAGAAATATAATTTACTCTATCTCTCTGCTGATAAACTAGATTTTTTCAGCCAAGATATGGTAGCCCCTCTAGTATACATTTTCAAAATATTTAGTTCTAAAGATTTGCGCAACTACCAAGGAAGGCTTCCCATTATCAACTTGTTTACTGTAAATTACAATCTACTATTTCTCCATGACTTATTTTTCCTAGGTGTTCTAATTATTTTTTGAATGAAAAAAAGTATATAAATATACATCAAATGGGAAAGAAACTCATTACTGTGAGAGTATGCCAATTCTTCCTTGTCATTTCTTCTTGTATCTGTTTTTAATATTGTACACCAGCCAAAGTTGTTCTGAATTTGGCAACCTTACAAATCTAATAAATTACAATTAAATTAAATTAGTGAAAATTAATAGATAAGATCATACACTATATCAGCTTTCCCCCACTTAGTGGAAACTGAAGCCCAATATATTTTACAATTATCAAGCTGGGAAAGGGCAAATAACTTTTATAGCTATCAATGAAAAGTGTTTATCCAAACCTATGTCATGGATACATAATATAACAAGAGGAAATTGTGTTTCAGACAAAACTTCATATCCCAGTGTAAGTATATGTGAGCGCCTAACATTATTTCTTATTCACAAACCTGCCAAGTAAAAATTTTCACAAAGGAAATTAAGAATATAACTAAGTTCTCCTTTATAGTGACTGCTGAAACATGCACATGTCCTCCAGACTAAAAAACAGTGGTTAAGTAAAATTACCCAACAATTTCACAGCTGAACTAAAATTTTAATCCAGTTCTCCCAGAGCAAAGAAAATTAGGTATATTCAAGTCCTATGAAGATTCTATGGACTTAATCAAATAGTAGAATGCTTTAGCTACTGTATTTCAGCAAACACAGCCTGGATTCCACCCAAATATTATTCCTACTAACTGCATAAATGAAGTGGGTTCTCATTAGGCTCAAAGATATTTCAAGCAACTAGCTGCTTTGCTTTTAACCAAACTGCAAATTAATTAACTGATTACAATAATATTAAAGAATCAAAAAAGGTCATATGTTGAGGTAGTTGAATGAACCATTCTCAAAGATTGAAAATAACACCTATTATTAGAAATGTTAATTGCCTTACAAAAGGTAGGAACTCTGTGCACAAAACTATAATGCTCTCATTATGCAAATCTTTGCAAGGGCCAACTCAAATAAAAGTCATTTTAACTATTTCCAGAAGTAGAAATAAATCAAAGGTAGTGGACATCTATACAAAGACTACCAATTAAGCAAGAAAATATATATACCAATTTAATATAATTTATATAAGTTATATCATAACCAATTCCATAGACTGAACCACATGCTTAAAAATAATTTCTTACAAATTATAAATGCTACTTCATTCATATGACTACAGTCAAAATTCAACCTAGCACAACATCCAATCAAAATGGCATCACAGCCTAGTGAGCCTATTTTGGCAATTTCACTGCCGTTCAAGCCACTGCCAGGCAACTAAAAGACCAACTAAATTGTTCATTTACTATATGCAGAAAGCTAGGATTCAAATTGCACACACCTAAATTAAATATGAAATGAGAGTGACAAATACTATTAGGCAGCCATAGATTATTTAGAAGCAATGCTTATTTGGGATGCTAATTAATACGAGCAAAATTAATATGAGACATAGATGCTTTTGTCAGAATTACAAGGCATTCATTCTCATGGAGAAGAAAAGAATTCTCTTCTTTATGAAATATTATTGTAAACATTTTAGTCTCTGGTAGATTTATTGAGCTGACTGGTTTAAATAACTTGGTACAGTGCTGAATATCAAAGTATCTCAAGTTTACAATCAAACAATAAAAAAACAATTAAACAAAATTAATAATTAAAACTAATAGTTAAAATCTGTGCAACAAGATGTATTGTAAGGATGCTTGAAAAAACTCAGGAAAGAAATTCCCAAAAACTGAGATTGCAACACGGAAGACTTGATCCTAACTTCTGCAAAATAGGTGCATCAGCAACCTCAGATGTTCATATATAAAAAAGCTTTTTCTGATGGACTTGATAGCATGAACCTAAACTAACCTAGAGGTAGTGACCATTACTTGGAATTTTGCCCCAAACAAAGAGGCCTTCTGTTCAGTGTTTAAGGCACAGGTATTCTTTCTGCTGTACTCAAGACTAATCTAGCTGTCAAGTTGCATACCACCTAAAGTTTCCAGACTAGTTAAAAACCTAGGTAGACTACGTTACTAAAATCAGGATAACGAGGACATGCAGAAAGGAACATAGTTGGCATATCAACAGAAGCTAATAAAGATGTTTCCGGCCTTTGATTCATTTTGTGAAACAAACAGGGATTTTGATCCAGAAGTACTTCCACACTGCTTATCTCCTCTTTCTGGGACAGTGCAGTCTCATTTAGAGCAGGCAAATCTACCCAGCCTCTGGAATTATGACCACTTGCAATCTGAAGCTCTGTCTTGTCTTGATTCAGTTTCAATTTTTTATTTTCCATGTAGCTCACTGCAAGCAAGCATTCAGGGAAACGATATCATTTCCTGAACCTGTCATAGAGAAATAGACTTGGCAGACTACAGCAAACAGATATCAACCAGTTCCAAACAGATATTTGCCACTATCATAGTTCCAAATTTCCTGATGATCTCCCTTAGTGGCTTCATGTAGATACTGAAGAGCACAGGAAACAGAACAGAGCTCGAAGGGGAAAAATACAATAGCTCCCATTTCGATGAGCAACTGTCTACAAGAGATACCATTTGCAGTCTACCTAAGAGACAGGAATGAAACTACTGCACAGCTGTGCCAACCATTGCCAAATCTCTCAGGCAATCGATAAAGGTACCATCGTTGGTATTGTTGAAAGCTGTCAAGAAGTTAAGCAACAACACTCCTGTCAATCAGCAAATACAATCAATATTAGACCAACCAAGGTAGCCTCAACTCTGTACCCTAAAACCAGTTTGAAATGACTCAACATTATCTGCTTTTGTCCAAATTGAAAAGTCAGCATTCTCAACTATGTTACTGAATCAAGGAAGGATTAAAAATTGGCTTATAGTTGTCCCTCTGAGAGATGCAGGACGGGTCTAATAATTGTCTCCTTTTTTTAAAAAAAAAGAGCAATTCTATTTTCCTTAATAGGAAAAATTTATTATCTTCCTTTTTATTATTATTAACTAAAGTTATACATAGTAACTTAATAACTACAACTTATCAACTAACATGGGCAATAATTCAGGAGAGGTATTGTAACACCACCATGTAATAGGCCTCTAAGAATAGGAGGTGGGATGTGATTCATATCCTTCACAATTAAAGCAACTCAGCAGGCTATGAGCTTGGGAGTATAGAATCTACACCAAAAAAAAACAACCCAGTTTTTTTGTTACCTTTATTTTATGTTGTATTTTATCAAATACCAGGCATTTACCTAGTCATATACCTCACTGCTTTACCTTCAGCAGTTCATCTGTGTACTAATTGTGAAAAAGAGGGCATTAAGAGGAAATTGTTGATTGTCTTCCCTATTCCACAGATATTAAGAAATCATTGGTGCAGCGAATTCCAAAATCTTTCAAGTCATCTTTGAATCCAACCAACCAGATGAAGATCTACTAATGACAATCTGGAAACCACTCAAATGATGCCTTTCTGCTCAGAATGAATTATCAAATGAAGCATTGGTTTTCCTTATGGTATGCATGGGATATATTCATAGTTGTCATATTGCTTTGAGCTCGAAACACTCAGATCTAGGCATTTTATGAGCCACATCCAGCCCTTTGGCTTCCTCTACCTGGCCCATGTGAGGTCAACTGGAAACTGGAAATCAAATGTAAGAAGCCCACTGGAGGGGATGGGGGAAGCTGAGTCAAGTCCAGCTTTGCAAAGTTGCCTTGTGCTCCTTTAGTCAGCCGATGACCCCAGGAGGTTGAAAAGAAAAAGTGCTGCCACAGCCGAAGCATTGACTTGTGGGAGAGTGGGAAGAGTGCAGCTGGGAGCTATTGGTTCAGACCTCCACAACAGTCCCAGTTCCTCATGGGGTCCCTTGGGAAAATTAATTGCCCAGCCCTGTTCCGGCCCATAAATATTCTCACCAGGATTTCCAATACAAAGTCCATGATCAACACTGGCAGCTCAGAGACTGCTTATAATGGTGTGCTAACAATTAATTTGAAAATATTAATGTTAAAAGAATAAACCTATCAGTAAGAAAAATCAGGAATATATAATAATAAGGCCTGAGAAAATAAACACATATCCTCTAAATTGTTAAATGTATCTGGAAAGGCCTTGTTCTCAGCTGCCACCTGTCTCCATTCAGAGGCCTAACAATTCCCAAAGATCTCATATCTGGCTATGTATGTATATATGGAAAAATTTCTCATATATTATTATCTGAGAAAAATATTGGGATAAATTTACAAACCAAGTTATCAAAGGCTCTTAGCTATATTGAATAGTTATTAGCAGTAGGATCAAAAGAGGAACAAAAGTAGAAGAAAGCCATCACTCCCCTGTCCTCTTCCTAGAAGGTTAATCCTTATTGTTTCTTTGACTCTTTATCTTTTTATAATTATTCTTTAGTCTATTGCCTCATTGTTTTTCTTTTTCCTCTCCAACTTTCAACTTATAGACCCATTTCTTTCATACGTACCCATTTTTAAAACACATACCGATTTCTTACCCTTAACTGTTCATGAAATTCAAATGTTCAATATAAACCAATTACTCAAGTTAAATAAATTTTTTTAAAAAATAACTAGCAGTAATTTAAAACTTAGTATTTTAAATAATGAAAATATAATGTTCAAATAATACGCTCTAATACACCTATTGATAATATATGAAATATATTTAATAAAATACAAATATGTATGACAAACAGCTGGATATAATAAAAATGAGTGAAAAGTACAAAAGTAACCAGTCAAATGAACCATAAAACCAAAGTAACAATTAATTGCTATACAAATTATTGCCCAATATAATGATAAGGACCCATCCAACTTCATTGGGTTTTGATCATATGAAAATTTAGGGCAACCTTTCCTTGCCTGTCGCCCTAGAGACTATAACCCCATGGTTTATAACACCTGAAGGGCATTAAATTGATTACCATTGTTGTAGAAGAATCCTGGGGCATTTATTTGATTTGAAGGAATTGTCCTCTCTGTAGTTCATGAGTGCTTAAACAGAAATTAAGAGAAGATGAAATATGTACTATCAGGCAACTATCTCGCCTTTTCATCAAAGAACGTTAAAATTTCATTTAAAAATAAATGCTTTGACATTTTTTATTTGAGGAGGCATCTTGACAACCAAGTTGCATCTAATTTGTTAATTCTCATTTTGCCTAATAAAATGTATTAATTTTTTTCAGTAGCCATAAGCGATGTTTGAGGAGTAATTTTGGGGGGGGAAACCCCATCATGCTAATTATCTCGGCTCCCGTTTGAAGAGAATATTGTTTTTAACAATGAATGAACAAACATTTTAAAACCAAGATGCATATTTGATTATCTTACAAACCTTCAGGACTTTCTAAGTCTACAATATCCATAAAGGGTTGACTTGATTCATATCCCCTCAATGCTGAGAACAGTACCAAACATGAATACTGTAAGTGATGGGCTGAACTGGTAGGTAGAATTTAAGCATAAGCGCTGCACACGGGGAAATGTAATGCAATAGATTGAACTCCAATTCCCATCAGCCCTAAGCAGCATGCCTAACAAGATCTACATGTTGCTCATTTCTCATCTGAAAGAATCAAACAGAAAGAGAGGTAGAAGTCACCCCCTAAGACTCTTAGAGATCACTGCCAGCTAGTCTGTAGTACTGGAAGTAGGTTAATAAATAAGTCTAGCTAGCTGACATACAACTGTTTGTGTTCTGTTAAAAATAAATGAAATTATCTTTAATTTTGTATTGATTGGTGTTCTCTATAACAAAGGAAAAAAAGTTTATGTTTTAGAACTTTTAAAGTTCTCTGTGTCTGATCTATTCAGTAGCACCAGCCTAAATATTAGTAAGGATAATACAGTTGCCAAAGGAAAAGATTTTAAAAATATATTAAACAAACCTCTGCCAACCTCTGAAATGGATGCGTGTGTTTGTATTTCTGAACTATAGCATAATTTGGATTGTATGCATCAATCCAAAAGGGCTTGAACTGTCTATCACACCTAAGCACAAAATCAATATTTTTTTGTATGAAACATAGGAAAGCTGAATAATGCAGGTGAATGTTTAATAAGAAGGAAACTCCAAAAATTTAGATCAAGTCCCCTTTTTTGTTTTCCCTTGTTTATTTGGTAATCCCCAGGCATATGGCTAACTATTGCTTGATCATTATTCTATCTGAAAGTAAAGCTACTGAAGTTTAGGATTCACATTTTACAGAGGCTCTTTCATCTCTAATAATTACTAAACTAGCATAATTACTTAGTGTTGCAATAAAAAGTAATACATGCTAAAGACCTATGCTTGCCCAAAATTAGAGGAAAATTTTGTTCTTGCATTTGTGCAAACTCACAACCATAGCCACGTTTCTAAGGTCTGGATTTTCATTTAAACCTCTTCATTCTGGTTTGCATAAGCTATTCCAAAAATCTTTCTCCTAGTATTTATTTACAAAAAGGAGAGAACTTAAAAAGAAATTATAATCCTTGAGTTTCAGCTCTTTATACTAGCTGTATACGTAGGTACTTTTAAATGTTACCCATACAAATGTTCAGCATAAAACAGGAACAAATAAAGCTTCCAAATTCTAACTAAGCTCCTGGTAGTCTCAAAGGAAGTGGGGTGGGGGAATGAAATAGAAGCCCACATTTTCTTTCCAATGGGACCTCTGACAAAACGGTGTAACACCCCCCACCCCCCCGTCGAAGCGCATGTTAGAAATCAGGCACTGAAGCTTATATAACTCTTTTCAAGCATTCATAGTTTCAGAACGCCTTTCCAATATATAATATATACTGAAAAATACTCAATCCAAAACTATATTGGAACCAAATAATGGCTTATTTCTCCCACTTACAGTCATTACTATATTCATATTGATATAATAACTTTATAACTTGTCAAAACACAAAGATGCCATGAATTCAAGTAGTATAACATGACATTTGTACCAAAGAAATGGAACTTAACTAAAATGTAAAATTTTACTTCTCACAATTCGTGAAAGTACAGATCTATGCAAAAAAATTTAAATGAACATTGCAAATCAATACATGTGTTCTATATAAACAAACTAATATATTCAGCAACAATTAGTTGGCAATTTAAAATGTATTTAACAATAATATGACTGTATCTCCAAGACTGTATTGGTCTTACAGCAACATACTGTATATTCAACTCATAATTTTGTAAGGATGTATGCGTATGTGTGTAGTATTTTTCGACAATCAACAACATAAAAAATTAGTTCCTTTTAATACTTCTGCTTTGGTATTTTATTTCAGAAGACGGAATAGGGATTTGTTCAAAGAATTTTAACTAGAGAAAGGAATGGGCCACAAGACTGATAAAACAGCATAGCAGTTAAAACCATACTGAACCTTGTGGCATTGAGTAGAAAACCACTGTAAGTTAACTTTACCATGATCAGTAAAAATGGCAAAATGTGGCACTCATCCTGTGAAATACAAACCCTGCAAAAACAAAAGATTTATAGAAAAAGAGTAAAGAATGATTCAGATAAAATGTGCATTTTAACTAGCTTGAAGCCAAAATATCTAATATCTCAATGATCCTATATCCCACTTAACATATCCTAATCCAAGGTGAATGATACCAGTGGTGCTAGCATCTAAATGTGTAATGAAAATAAAATAAATACAGAAATATCTCACCAAATGATGGAATTTTACTTTAGAAAAACTTTTATTTTGTATCAATGTATTCTAACTTTCATATTCAACATAATAAAACTTGCCTCATTAGTAAATAGCTATAGTTACATAGCATTCTATATACTAATGTAGTTTGACAAAGCTTTAGAATCAAGCAGTAGGACCAATAGTTTCAGTCAGTCAGTCAATCTATCTATCCATCCATGCATCCACACAAACATATATACATATACACATATCAAAATTAAATTGTTCTTGATGAACAAGGAAAATGTAAACAAGTAACTAAAAAATATAATTGCCTGAACTAAGGATATTTTAAAGTTCTAATTTTAGTATTTAAATGCAATTTCATATACATATTTGCAACTTTGCTTATAGTGTTAGACCAAAGCAAGGTAGCAGCAGTCTTCTTACATTCAGTCATTTCTGGTTTACAAGCCAAGTGAAATTGTATTAATTATTTCTCCCTCACTTTTAAGACAGTGCTTTGAAATTGGATACTTTCAGGAAAAAATATTTTAGAACAAGAGCAAAAAAAATTAGAAGTCATGGAAATCATGGTAGATGAATATTAATAATGACTAATTATTTTTGTCAAACAGATAGTGTAAAGCTATAAATTACAAAATCTAATGATTTCTAAGCTGCTGTCTATGTAAAGGTTGAAAAAGAAAAAAAAACATTTAGCATGAAGATGGAATAGTCATTGAATTCCATTCACTCTGTAAGGCACTGTTGCTAAAGTGTAATTCTCAATATTGTAACAACATCTGTGCTTTTCTATGCAAACATCTTTCTAAAATGTGACAGAAGTGATGTGTTGATACATGTATCTGAAATGGTAAACTGGATGCATTTTTCTAGATTTCTAACCATTAAGGAAGTTAAGAAAATACAGCCATTATATCAGAAAGTTAATCCTAAAGCATTTTAGGACTTTAATATGTATTACTATAAGTCATTTCAGAATACTTCAATCAAGTTAAGCATAGTCTAGTGATAAAGATGCAGTTTCTCTTGCTGAAAATCAGAAAAATCTACAAATGAAAGCTATAATCCTATACATGCTTACCTACATGAAAATACTGAAATCAGCAGATCTTATTCCAGAATAGGCACATATAGTAATGTTATGCTATCTATGAAAGTGTGTCTAGGTCAACACAATGAAAATACATTGTAAGGGAGGGGAGATATTAAAATAATATGGACAGTTCCTTAAAAATGTGTGTCCTGTTAATATCTGTGACATGGCTAATTTAATCCTCATAATTTCCTCAATGAATGCTGTGGCACATTGAATATATTCTAAGATGGCTAAAAGTGTATATTTATATGGTCATCCTGGTCATATTTCCTTAGTGAATGCACCTCTTTACAGGTAAATTTTGCTGAATCAATGGGACTTACATTCAAAGAATATGTTTTAAAACCATTATCAAGAACTGTATTCATAGTGAACTACTACAATGTCCTTTATCTTGTATCAAATATCATTTCCACATAAAAGGGAAACAGTAATTGGCTACCTGACTGAAAATAATAATTTTCTATTTTAATGAAGACACCTAATGATTAAAAGAAAACAAATAAGAAAAACAGTAACAGAGTCCATAGAAGATGCCAAACTACAAAACCATCACCATTCTTTCAAAGGTATGACATATTTTATCTTCCTTTCCTCTGTTGCTTAGGAAAATGTAACAATGATTTTGTACATGCACAATGGCCCACCTTGACGTTTTGTTGCTATAAATATACTTAATATATAAGTGACAGCTCAGTTTGTTCATTCTTTATTTAAAAAAATAGTTTTAAGGTGACAACTTTTAAACAACAAGATATGAAGCTAGCTTTTCTTCAAATAAATATACTGCAGAATATATTCCCTTTTCTAGTCAGGGAGAAGAACCTTGTAAATGTCATGTCATATAGCATGTATAAAAACAACCTGTAGATGCTGGTCTTTCAAACTCAAGATAACTGGGCTTTAAACATTTGTTACTGAAGTTATTGAAAACAGTTCCTCATGAGAACCTGAGTACCCTTGCACAATTTATTAGCATTCCCTTCTTGTTTTTATTATAGTGGCTATCATTTTCAAGTGGAGATTTTACTTCACAGACAAGATTTTCATTAAAAAAAACTAAGCAAAATAAATTACCCTTGTAATGAAAGTGGTTAATTAAGATTTTAAAGCATGTGCTCAGAAGCCAACTTTTAAATCAAAAGCACAAAAATGATCAATGGTACAAAAATAAACTCCCTTTGAAATGTTTTCTTCTCTTACAGCATCATAACAAATTGATCAGCAATCCTGAAGGTGTTTGTTCCATAATTATTTTATTAAATTATTAGATAGGTACCCTCTAAAAAAATACTATATTTCTCCTAATTCTTTTTCAGCAAAGGGAAGGCAGTTGAGACTTAATTCCTACTTAATAGAGTAAGTTTGTTAATTCAGTGTCAGCACACAGAGATTTAGAGAGCTTTTAAAATATATCTTGGCCCTGAAAGTTTGCAACTGCATTTTTAATCAACAGTTCCTGCTAATCTTTAAATGATTTGCGCATTAATCATTTTAAAGAAAGAAAGAAAAAACTAAGACTGCAGTTCTAACCAGATGCAGATACTAGTATTCAACTAGAAAGGACTGTCACAGTTAAATTATCTATAACTGTCTATACTGAAGTATGACAAATATTCTTCTTGAATATATTACTAATTGGAAAAATGTTTTTTTTTTAAAAAGCAATGATAGCAGAATATGTAAACTTTGGAACAACTTCAACATACCAAACTCTTATTGTATTTTTCTTCAAATAATTTCAAGCAGCTTAAAATCAAGTAAATTGGGGCAAGGAGACTGTTTAAAATAAAGCTGCCAGAGAAAAAAGATTTTAGAGTAACTTATAGAACAATGTTCTAAATATTGCATCAATTATGATATATCAGATAGCATTAGCATGTATTATGACTAATGAAACTAATGAACAGAATAATGTCTTTGAACGTTTTAAGTGCTGCATTTAAATAACTAATTGTTTAGGTCAATAGTTACTGTCAATGACAGTACTCTCTAGAATACTGTTCTTTGTTCATGCACTATAAATACAGATAAAAAACTATTTTATACATTCACACAGAAAATGGAATCCATGTATAGTATTTTATATTTTTTTACATGTAACAACTTTAGAAAAATAATATTCATAAATGCAATGACAGAGGGGCTTTTGTTCAGGCCAATTTCTTTTAACATCTTCCAAACATAATCAGTTTTATTGGCCATAAAATCCTGAAGGCAAATAAATTATTCCTCTTTAGAGAAGCTATTGGAAATAAGCATATGCACAATCAACACAATTCCCAACATAAAATAATTTTGAAAGACAGCTGAAGAACATCAAATTTGTACCTCAATGCTGTCAGACTATAAAGAATACTTGAAGTATGTCAGTCAATGAAAATTATATAGAGATCAAATGAATTCAAGGTTCTAATTTGTATGTGCTGGTGATATTTAGAGGGCTGGCTTAAAAAAATATCATGGTCAATAGGATAACTCTAACTTCCTTATTAGAACCCAGTGGATAACATTTTTTATCTGGAATTTTTATTCCATCAGACATAACCATTGTGCTGAACTGAATGTTTAAACAGACTTTTCAATAAAGTCATTCCTACCAATATAGTATTTTAACTTCAACCATGTCAAAGACTGCTACATAAAATCAGAATTAACACCTTAGGTCTGCTGTTAATTTAGTTGCCTCCCAAATTTATTCAGGAGTCTTGATTCATAATCCAACTTTCCCCAAACTTCAAACACTGTCTCTTTAGCCACTATAGGTCTCATTAGGACACGTGAATCATTGCCATTAGCTCTTATTTAATTACTACTCTATCTAGCCAGGACCAGATAGAAAAAACTTCTAGCTTTGTTAAGCTATAGTATATGATTAACTCTAGCAGCAGGAAAAGAGCAACTTTTCTTTCCTAAGCACAGATTATGTATAAAACTAGGCTGAGTTCTCCCTTTAAAGAGGAAAATTAGGGAGTAGAGCTCGAAAACCAGTTTTGGAAGACAAACTATCTGCATCATTGTGAGGTTTACGTGAATTGGTCAGCGATGGTAAAAGAGAGAGGGAGAAAGCGGCAGGACAGGAAGAAAAATCAAAACCGGAAAGATCAATCTGAGCATTTGCAAAATACACAAGAGGGGGAATCTGAGAGGCAGACTGCAGAGGCTTCTGCTGGCAGCGTCCACCGGAGGGAAAGGCGACGGTGTCCTAGATGGAAGGGTGGAGAGTGACTGTGGGAGGCCAGTTTGTCAAGACCTCTGGGCCAAAAGGAGGAGGGAGGAAGGGAGGCAAGGCAGACCGAATCTCCCCAGGAATTCCTGTGGGCCGCCACATTCTCTCACAAGCCACCCTTTGTCCTCCCTTCAGGGTTTTTGCCGATTCCTGTACGTTAAAATTCTTTTAACTGAGGCTCCTGCGCATTTTGCATTTCTCCCTCCCGCCCCCCCAACACCCCTCAAGTCTAGCTCTCAAATATCAGCCCCCCTCCGCCACTTCTCCCCGACCCCTCCCTCCTTCCCCCTCTCCCAAAAGAAGGGGAGGCGGAGGAGGAAAGAGGGTTCACCGCCACCACACATTCCAGGACACAGCGCAAGCCAGCTCCACCAGCCTCCGGATCAATAATAACTTCAATTCTGTTTCTCCTCCTCTTCTCGTCTCCCCCCCCCGCAACCCAGTAGATCCCATCAAATCCCACCCACTTCTGTGCTTTTTTATCATTTAAAAAAAAAACTTCCTTCTCAAACTAAAATGAACACAAATCGGATAGGGTTTTTTTTTTGCTTCTTAAAACAAAAGGCTTATTTTAAAAAAGTTTATGGGATCATAAAGAAACCGAGAAAACCCG